>NW_028281193.1:312500-398753 GCF_059751285.1 Brachycentrus maculatus
TCACTGGTAAAATATTTAGGAAAAATCAAAATATTTGATGTTTTATTATTTTGTGTAATGTAACTTCACCTAGAAATGTCGGTTAATTTTTTTTTTAAAACTTTAAAATGTAATATTAAATCAAATTGATTATCTAATTCATTTTCAAATTGTCTTTCGATGAAAGTACTGCTCTTCTGAAACTAAAATATAAATAACTGAATCTAAAATAATTCTATTGTATTGTAATCAGGGTTTATTCTTTAAACGCGGTGGAACGGCGCGCCGAGGCGTTCCGGCACCTTATTTTATGGATTTTTTTTTTAATTTTCAAAATCATGTTTGCACTTACGTAATTACAATCTTTATTTATAAAAATCGTCTAAATGATAAAATACCGTATTGTAATGAATATTTAAATGATATTTGAATATATATATTTTTTAAGTAAAAAGCTTGACAGTGAGTTAAAAAAAGCCCTGATTGCAATTTTGAAATGTTACAAATATAATCCTGATACCACAATCAAAATATTAAAATTTATGTCATTAAAACTAAATGGTATACTAGAAGAACTTTTGACATTTGTATGGCTTAATCAATTAAATAAATGTTTGTCAAAGCATATCATTTATATGTAAATTCAAATCCTTATCCGCACCCCAATGGTGCATAGGGTACTGCATTATACAAACACAGTGTTATCTTGATCGTTAACACACGAAGGAAAGGTGATCAGCCCTCCGCTTCAGGTACCAGTCCAGGGTAATATTGAATAAATATTAGAGTGAAAAAATCACTTATATTCATTTGACCCCCCCCCCTGGGAATCGAACCCGAATATGTAAATAGGTTTTATTAATTTTTTTTTATAAATAATGTACATAAAAATTTTAGTATACAAAATATTCATACTAAACATAACAGACTTCTTTACATTTAAAGATACGAGAAAGACGTTATTAAGTGACTCTTAAATTTTATGTGTGTTTCCAGTTGAATATTTAGGTTATTCTTTTTCCTAGAAACAGACGCTTGTTATTTCTTTTTCGTATTTTATGGGAACTGTGTTATTTTTGTGCTTCGCTGAATCGAATTCGTTAAAAAATATTACTCAATAAATTTTTTGACAAAATATTGCCACTTTAATCTTATAGTTGGTGATAAAACAGATCTGTTTTGTGAAACAAGATATACATAATATGATAAAAATTGGTATTTTTGAACGCCAATTAAATAAAATTATGCGTGACCAATATGCGATATGTGTATATTTAAATATTCAGTTTTTGAAACATTAATTTAAGTTTATTTGAATTTACAATTTTTCTGATAATATTATTTTGTGCTGCATTTTTTATATTATAAATATTATTTTGATTTTCATATTTTGGTTGGCTTTGGAATGATATTATAACCTAAAGCGATATAATGTTTTCAATTAAAATTTTAATTGATTCTTTATTCAACTCGGTATTTTTAAACATGTGTACATAGAATAATAATAATTTTAGAAAATTGGTTCAGTCAATTTTGATTTACAACTAAACTATTCATTTGTAATTTTAATATTAATTCTTTTATTTGTAAATTTTTTTATTTTAAAATATTTTTTATTTATTTAAAAATTCATCCACGAATGCTGCAGAAAGAAAACATCATTAAAAGGCATGGCCTAGGTAACGTTGCCAATGAGAGAAGAACCTACAACCTGAGGATGAGGAGAGCTGACCCCAACAGTCTACAAAGACATAATTTGGGATGGAGCTAGGAAGAAGAGTGATCATAACTGTGACGGAGTCAAGAATACATGTCTTCACCCTAGTTTAATATTTGTATTTATAAATCTTGTAAAATATACAATGCCTTATGGACTGTTTTTCTTCTCCTTCTTCTTCTTCTTTCCGTGTTCGCTCCCTAAGTGGAGCATATAGCCAAAACGAGACGTCTCCAAGTCACTCTGTCACTCGCTATCTCCTTGGCTTCCTCCCAGGTCAGTCTAGCATCCAGAAGTTCCGCTGAGTAATGCAATATTAAGTACGGATAAATGAAAAATAATAACTATTTTTCTTTCTTTCACCCTTATCCGCTCAGTATACATTTTTTTGTTTCTTTGAGTTCTTTGAACCCTTAACGAGCTATTCCGACGGGGTGTTTGCCTATCGCCGGATATGCGCCCCAGCGATGGTGTCGATAACAATTGGCCGCCGAATGGCGCTACCGGCAGTACTGGCGAGAGCGGGCAGAGATGGTAATGGTTCAACAAGTGGCGCACCTGCCCGTTAGAGTTGGGCGCTCTTGCGGCAAGTGATGACATACGGGCCTCAACGGATCTAACGAACGCCCAACGGAAGAAACGGCCCGTCACAACTATCATACAACATTCGAATTTTATTTTATTTTATTTTATATTATTTTATTTTTATTTTATTTTATTTTATTTGTTCGGGAATTGTACAGCTTTACATATAAAAAAAGTATATAAAAAACAATAGTTACATTAACAATAATAAACATTACGTTACATTAACAAAAATAGTTACAATTGATTAGAATACGTCTTTAGGAACAAACACCTAGTTGTTCATAATAATATTTATTAATTTATTATTCTCGTTTTTAAGTTACAATTTGATTCATGAGTCTTAATAATATTTATTGATTTGGCGTTTAATTTGTAGAACTCCATTTTAATTTAAGTATTAATTTTTAAATCAAACACAGATTTTTTTAATCTACCAAGCTGTATTTTATTAAAAAAAACACATAAAAATGAATATTGTGACAATTGTTTCCCCTAGTTATGTTATTTTTAAACGAATGTTTAAAAATGCGTTTGAATGCTTGAAAATGTTTTGAAACGAACATTTGTTTAAAAATGTAATAAGTAGGCGAAACAACTGTCTCAATATTAATTTTTGTGTTTTTTTTTAATAAAATACAACTCAGTGGATTCAAAAAATATATATTTCATTTCAAAATCAATACAGAAAGTAAATAATATTCATTATACAGTATTTTAAATAACGAGTAATGCCTCTAATAGAGCCTACTCTTGTATTTTTTATTATACCTTGCTTATTATGTAAAAGGTTTATAGATCATTTCTTCCAGCTCTTATCTAGACCCAATGGTGCATAGGGACATGCATTGTATTGACGCAGTGTTATCTTGATCATAACTTACACGAAGGCAAGGTGATCACTAATATTTATTTTCACTATCCTCTGGGGATTAAACCCGGGACCGCTGGGACCACGGTAGATAAACACGCTTATCATTACACCACGGAGGCGGAAAAAAATAAGTAACAAATATATTATTTAGTGGATTTTAATTACTTCTAGTTAAAAAAAAAAAAATCTGTGTTGGGAAAGGGAGGGATAAACAAGTGTGGGTCTGTCAGAAATATCTCATCATTTGATGAATGTTACTGTTCGTGTTTAGCTATAACTACAAAAATAACTATCACCTTGCGCTCCCTCTCAGGAGTAGGCAGAAAGAATAAGAGGCCATGCTAGTCTGTCTTTGCAAACAATCTTCGTCATTTCCACATTCACGCGTTCTCATACATACTCTACGATAAATTCGACTCTTGACTTGTCCACTTTGGAGTATTAGAAATATAAATTATGATCCGATATATTTTATTATCAAATATATCTGATTTAATTAAATCGTCGTTTTTGTTATTTACCCAATAGTCATACATTTTTTTCTTTTATTTATTTCATAGTTACATACATTTATTTTTTTTACTATATGTATTACGCCTCCTTAGGCATTGCCTGTGTACTTACATGTTTATACAAAAAAAAAGTTTTTTTTTTAATTTTATTATTCGATTATATACATTACATACAATAGATACAATAACAATTTACAGTATAAAGGTTTTACAGTAAAATAATTACACCTGGACTTTAATTAAATCACTTTTAACCTTTTCCCTTCCAACGAGAAGCAACCATAGACGGACACTGTTCTTAAAGACATGATCACTACTGGAATTCTTAATGGTTTCGGGCAGCAAATTTAATATCTTTGGCATTTGACATTGTACCAATATCACAAAGTTTTAACTTTAAACAATCATTTTAACCTGTCGTCCTGCTTTCGACTGTATCCTACTAACACAAAGTAATTGAAGTTTTAACCCCTATACTGTCAATACATAAATTGAATGTTTTTACATAACTAAGTGGATAGGACATATTCCCTGCATTAATGAACCCTCAACCGTTTTTATTATGTTTATACTCACTCTTGGTTAAAATTCTAGTATTGAATGCATAAGTAAATACGAATTAAATTTATATATGTAGTATCTAGAACATCCTCAAAACATTAGATACCTACTCATTTTTAAAACTATTGATTTACTTTTTTATAATTTTAAATCAGTAGGGTCTTACCTCATAAACTTAACATATTAACAATATGCTTTAAAAAAATCCTTACTGGTAATAATATCACCGAAAGTTAATAATATGTGGACGTTATTAATCATTCCACGGCTCTTCAGTAAATTGGTTAGTACGTAGGTACATCTACCAATTATGAAATATATATAAAGGTTCAAACTGAAATAATAAAAAAAAAAGGTAATTGTTCACAAAAAGCTTTATTTTATGTGATGAATCGATCGTTTTGTGGGTTCTGTAAAATATGCTGATTTCGTAGTTTAATTGAAATAATTTTCAAAGAATCCTACACAAAGTTTTCTATTTTTTATAAGGGAAATTTGATTATACAATTTCACCGAAATACAAGTTATTAATATGTTTTACATTTTTTTACATAAACTACTTGTAAATAATACATGTTCATCGACGGACTTATACTAGGAAGAAATATCTTCCAACCAACCATAATGAAGTATTTGAAATACTTGATTGTGTCATCCGCCCAAACTACATTTGCCTCAGGAATTCGTTTTATTTTTCATTCACATGCTCAGATTCCATCTCAACTCACCTTTCTTAATATTATCGATAACGCCTTGCACTTTTCCTTTACTGTTCGAACATCATCATCATATATCACCATTCTCATCATTTTGACACACATTTGTCTGAAAGATCGCATTTCGACTGCGTGAATGCAGTTGAATTGCGATCTTTGAAATATTTTTTTTATATGATAGACTGACGTGTACTTTCATTATTTTTGCCAACTCCATTCTTCAGTTCCATACATTAGGGTTGGAAACAGGACTTCATTGTGTACTACTAGTTTATCTACCGTTGAGTAGGTACTTATTGTAAAGGAATTCAATAAAATTTTCTTAAAGATATGAAATCGAACGCTTTTTCATAAATGCGTAATTTTACATAGACAATTTTATGTCATATGTATGTAGTTAAGGCACCCTTACAGTAGGTCACGTGCCACTGTACAGAAGTCGTGAAGCGTAACACACCCTTCCGTCAGGTGTTGTGCTTAGTTCCCTTTACACTGTACTCGTAAGTAACCACAAATTATCATACACACGACCTGGCGTCTGCAGGTGGAACTCCAGTGCAGGGGACAATACCGGACACAGGAATGTACATTACTTCCCATATTGTCCTTATTGCAATGTTTTATTTTGGAACTAATTGGGGGAAAATGATTTAATTAATTCGCCCCTTTTTACTGACACTTTTAAAAGGGTTATCTCTTTTGATCGGTAATTAATAATTAGGTACAGCTTTTATTTTGAAAATTGTTATGGGCTATACGTATGAACGACAATCGTGCTTGATCTAATATAGGTACTCGTTTTTTTTTTTAAATATGGTATGTTTATTACAATAACTGTAATATTTATTCAATATTACCCTGGACTGGTATCTAAAGCGGAGGGCTGATCACCTTTCCTTCATGTGTAAACGATAAAGATAACTTTCCGTTTATATGACGTAGTGCCCTATGCACCATTGGGGTGCGGATAAGGTTTTTATTTATTATTATTTATTTGTTTATCATGCATTGAGTATTTGTTTATTATACATGGAGCAACACCTAACAATTATTAGGATTTATTTTTGACATTTCAACATGGATGAAGAAGATATGGCAGTCTGGTAATTTACAGGGCTTACGACCGTCATATGTTGGTTTTAGTGATCACTTTACACACGTGTAACATTCGCCAATTCTACCCATGATTTACAACCACACTCGAAACAAACTCAAAACTAAGCCCTGTAAATGCTTATTCAAATTTTGACTTATTCTTATTCATCTATGTTGAGATGTATAAAATAATATAAAAATAACTCCTAATTGGAGATAATCCAGATTTGTGAACAAGTATTTGAATTGTTAGGATCACAAAAAGATATATATATATAATGATATATAAATTGTGGTATTTACTAAGCTAATGAGAACTCCTTGACTGGTTTAAGAAATCACTATACTTATCGTGATTGACAACCATATTACTCAAGTTGTATTTATTCCAGAAACGTTTTACATTTTTAATATATGTTTCAATAGTGTCATCTGCTACCCATATTTTCATATTAAAATCTCAATGTTTTTTTTATTCTCAGCTGTGATATTAATAAAATCTCTACAATAGATATGTAAATAGTACTTAAATAATAGAGTAAAAGAAGAATTGAGGTAGCTTAGTCTGATTTAATTAAAAATAAATTTAAAAAAAATCATAATCAAATTTCTAATATGTTTAATTTAACAATGATTGTGAAGCATTGAATGATAATAAAGTATTAAAATTATTTGAAAAAACAATGCAATATAAAACATTCAAAATGCTGAGTGAGAGCAGCTATCAAGAAGCACACTATCTGTTGCAAACGACGTTTAGTATTTCGTGTATTACTGTAACATTCTTTCAGATGGCGCTGCCATTAATGTAAAAATGTTTAATTGCAACGTTTTGTAAAAATTTCAAAGCAATCGGTGAATAACTTGAGATTTGAGATGTTGAAAAAACTAATTTTTATTTATTAAGATGTATCTTATTGTTTGCATAAGTAAAAATAATTCATACTTTTCTTGTCAAAAACTCTGTCACATTCATGCATCTCTCCTCACAGATACCCGTCTATTATTCCGACTCCTAACCTGACGACTTACAAGTGTATTTTAAATACAAAATAAATAACTGAATATGTGTTATAAATAATACATTTTGTATAAAATTGCCAATCCGTCTGAAAATACTTTACATCAAGCATTGTTTCCCTAGCAGTTACACAAAACTATAACACAAGTGTACTTCTAAGGCGTCATTCTAATAGAACACGATGACGCGATCTTCACGCATTCTCGTGAATTTTACTCGTACGAATCTGCGATTAAACATACAGACCTCAAATGAGTAGGTACCTATCCTACTTTGTCCGGTGAATGCAAATTAGGACTATTAAAGTAAAATTCGCGAAAACTTGCGATGGTATCGCGTTGTATTAGGACGACGCCTAATGCGAATTACAAATGAAAGAGTACCTAATGGTAATAGTGCAAGGGCAATGTCTGAATGCCTGTCAGGTGCGGGAGCGGGCACCGGTCGGGCTGATAGCTGACCGCCGCCAGATCACCGACCCGTGACAGTAGACAACGTTCTCTACGGTGGAATTTTTGGCGGGAATCGCCTGTAACATTGGAGAGAATGACAAATAACCTTAAACGAGACAACCCAGTTAACCTTTACGTACTCCTCTTCTTTGTCGGGTTGTGGTCCCGTGGTTAGGGTTTCTGGGTTCGAACCTGCTCCACCACAATTTGATATTTATTTTTTATAATGAGCCGCTTAGGCTCACAGAAATAGTATGAAATTGAAGTATTTATATAAATAGTAAAATTACAGATATTATGTCTCTTTTAAAAAAATCATTTTTTTCCCTGCGTACATTTTTTAAACATCTTGCTCTAAGAATCCAGTTTCTGTTAATAATTTTGTCAAAATATAAACTTTTTTACAGCAAATGCTATTCAAACCGGGAAGTGCGGGCGTTTGTACTCGCGTGAGAAGTTTAGTTTTGTTCAAAATCTTAAGTTCTGATTGCATTGAATTGTTATAACAACGTTGGATTCGAATACGAGCATGTTTAAATCTACGACACCTGCGAAAGGAAAAACATATTTTTTGATGAACTTTTTTTTTGCAATGGCAGCGCCATCTGTTGAAAGTAACAGCAAAATATGTAAAAGTTAACTTTGCTAATGGTGTACAGCGTGTATTTTGACAATTACTGTTATTTAGTATTTTCAATGTTTTTTATTGCAATGTTTACAACTTTTTTTAAATTATTTTCATTGCTTCACAAACATTGTAAAATGAAACATTTTAGAAATTATATGTGTGGGTAGTCTTTTCGATCTTTTCTGTTTAACAAGATTAAGTCACAGTAACCTACGCGAATAATCTAAACTATTTCATATTTTAAGGAACTTTTAAGCCTCTAAATTTCCTGGCGATCAAGGGAGAAAATAATCCATACTTTCCGAAAGCTTTCAAAATTTAACAAATTGACCAGTATTGACCAAACAATTTTACAGAATCATATTGTGAAATGTTATGAATTATTGTATTAATAATAAACACAGAATATACCACTTTAATGAATTTTATTTATATATACGACTAGTTTCGAAAACTTACAGGTGTTTTCATCTTCTTTATTAAATTTTAAACATTATGAATTATATTATACGAATATCTCACCCATAATGTTACCTAATGAAGCAAACCACACATATGAAAACTCATATCTACATATCTAGTAAATGTAATATATTTGAGATAGGTACAAATAATTTAATGTAATGAATAAATAGCGTATAAATTCTGGTATCAGGGCTACGCTACGCATATTTGTATAATGTATTCATATACAATAAACATTATAATAATATTGTGTCGAGCAGTGCTCGGGGTATCTCTGCCTCGTAATAATGTCGCGAGTAAATATCTTTATGTAACTATTTATCACCTTTGGGAGTAAAAGAATGGCCGTGCAGTATCAATAAGGTAAACAGGTGATGTATGGACGGAGATTTCCCTCTTACAACGCCTGAAATATTACTTTAAAAATCTCGGCAGCCGACGAATACATTTGTTTACACTGACGTCTCGTAAGAAATAATGTCCACTGGCTGGGTGGATAAATTACGCTCGATATAAATTGTTTTTACTGCAGGAACTGATTGAAATATCAAAAAATGGCGTGTATCTTTAACCTTCACATTTGCGCAATCTTATACGTGTATTTATTACATACACCCTCTATATTAAACACTATTGCAAAAGTCAAGTGGACCATGGAGTTGGCAAAAGAAGGATGAAAGTAAACTGAATGCAGTCCAAATGCGATCTCTCAGATGCATGTGCGGAAAAACGATGTATGACAGATGGTGATATAACGAAGGAATGCAAGGCTATGATAAGCATTATCGAAAAAATTCAAGGAAGGTGTGTGTTGAGATGGTTTGTGCATGTAAGCATACAATCAAATGAGTGAAGAAAGAAGAGTAAAACCAAATTTTGAGAAGAATGTAGTTGGAAATATAAGCCGAGGAAGACCTAGGAGATCTCAACATGATCATGTATTTCAAATATTTAAAAGTGGTCATGTATGAGGTGATGTGTGAAAGTGGCAGAAGCGAAGTTTGTTTGCAAAGACGATTGGTGTGCCGTTCTTTACTCCGTTTTCCCCTGCGGGGAAGCCGAGAGATGGTAAAATTTTTTTTATTGAAAAAAATATGTTTACACGGCAAAAATAATTTTCTCCAAACTTTGTAATACACTGAATTAAATAAATGATACAAAAATGATCAGAGATAAGATTCATTTATTTTAATATAAGTTTTATTTAGTTAATACCACTTTTTTTTACAAATAGTGGTATTTACTTAATACGTGTCACAATATATTTTTAAGAAATAGTGGTATTTACTAAAAAAACTTTACTTAAAAATGGATAGATTACCACAAAGTGACGAATCAATGAAAAAATAATTTATTTTACTCTATCAATATTAAGCTATTTCAAATCCTTTGTTGTGTATACATAAAAATATTTCTCCCCTGCTTAATTATGATGAAATATATGGTTTAATAAAAGAATAAACGTTTATTAATGTAATAAAATGATATGTTGTATATAACTTTTATCAATTGATACACAGTCACGAGATCACCGTGTTTTTATAAGATCCGAACCAAACATTTACAGATAAGGAGGACATAAAAATAATCTTTTCCCAATAATGTTCAACTTTCAGGTGACGAAATGGTTTTAATCTTATTAGCCGTTTAGAGGTCTCTCTGAGGAAGCCGCCAATGTCCAATTTGGAATTTATATAACTGAAGACGAAACTAGTAAAATGATTTTATTACCGCCGATCTTCCTACTTAGTGCTCTGACACGAGACGGAATTGGCCATCACGACATAAGAGCAGGTAGATTTGATCAGATTTATACTTTTATTTCGGCTACTGCATTTTTAGAAGTCTACAGTCGTAAATTTTCGTCTTCTCCGAAGGAATTTGTCGATTTACCTTGAACAGGTTTTATTACGGAGCGCATTTTATTGGCTTTTAATAGCGTATTTTTTATATTTTTTTGTAATCGATACCTAACCATTCACAGTAAACCCCCCTACAACGTTGACTTAGGTAGGTACCCCTTTATTTTAGAGAATTTTATGAGGGGTTAATGTTGTAAATTGTATTTTAACATTTTAACTAGTCAAAATTATTGTAAAGAGTCATTTAAAATTGAAATACTTTTTAAAATCTGAACTGATTAACTTCCCTGGAAAGTCCCCTCGGATAACGCAGTACCTATCTCAGCGTTGTAGGGGGGTTTACTCTATTTGTGACATTGCATTCACAGATAAGGTACGGCGTATTTCTTACTTCAAATTTTATTAATGAGATTTGTTAAATTCCTGAAATGTGCTAGGGGCTTAACTACCTAACTAACTAACTAACTTAGTATTTGCAAACATTGTTCGCCTCTTCCACATTCATTCATCTCCTCATACACACCCTCCGATTATTTCGACTCTTGACCCAACCGCTTCTAAATATTTAAAATACCTGAACATGTCAAGTTTTCCCTGGTCTTCCTCTGCTCCTTTTTTCAACTAGATTCATCTCATAAATTTGTTTTACCGTTCTTTCCTCACTCATTCGTTTCACATGTTCAAACCATCTCAAAACGCATTTCTTTATTTTATCGATAATGTTTAGCTGAACTTTGCACTCCTGTATTTCCCCCTCCCTTTTGAGGGCTTATTAGGTACTGTAATAACATTTTATTAAACTTTGTGTCGGTTCGTGGTCTCGTGGTTAGTGTTGCGGACTCTTGAGTTATAGTTTTTGGGTTCGAACCCACTCTACTACAATTTGATACCTATTTTTTATAATGAGCCGCTTAGGATCACAGAAATAGTATTAAATTAAATTATTCTTGTAAATAATAAAGATATAAATATTTGTCTTTTTTTTTTAAACATAAAATTTTAAAAATTCAAATTATCTCAAACCAGTGCATAAATACATATGTTCGGAAATTAAAGTCGAAGAGTTCAACGGCTCGGATCGTGAAAGGGCGCGAACAATTGGAAAATGGAATTATTATGAATAAATAAATAAATTCCACACTTCCGTTAGGCAGGTACCAAGTTTACACCGGATAAACAAACCGAACAATGCACCTGCCGATAGAAACAAAAAGTGTAATTATCGCAAGAAATACCAGCATATGTGACACGAGCGTAACCTGCTAAGATGTTCCGCCTGGGCTGCGATTCGAGGCACGCGCCCTCGGCCTCGGCCTCGCCACCTAGACACGAGGCACTCAATATTCACGTTATTAGTGCAACTAGCCGAGAATACGCACGCCGCATGTAATAAGGGTTGAACACTTGTTCGGCATGGGTGGCTTTTCATAATTTTAATTCCCAATGCGGAAATTGAGAATCCATCTAAAAGAAAAAAATCAACAGAATAGCATTACCATGAAATTGTTTATAGGGCAACATTTGAAAGCTCGGTGCGTAAGTTTTTTTTTATACAAACTGTATACATCTATGTATTTAAAAAAAATTATAAACACGTTTAAAAAATATTTTTAAATTGTTTTATATATTTTAACCTAATATACACACAAAAAAGAAAGAAAAAAAGACAAATAAAAACTATTTAACAATTTTCATAGAATGAACTCGTGATTATTTACCCGTTTTACTGTTCTACTGCAATCTATCAAACTTTAAAGCTAAATTGTTCGAAATCTTATAAACCTAAAAGGTAATTCTATTCCCTGTCCTTTCCTTTCCTTCTTTTCCTACCACTGCCATCTCCTTTCCTCTTTATCCCATCCTAGTCTCATGTTCTTCCTTTATATAGACCTCTATTATGCATAGTTGTGAAGAACTATAATTGGAACTCATGATTTTATTTTTTGTTTTCTGATGTATCATATATTGTACGGTTGTTCTGACTTCCAATAAAATAAAATAATAAAATAATTTTAAAAAATCCTTTATTTTGCCTTTGTTTCATATTTTATTTTGACCTCTTACCTCCGTCTTTTGCCCTTTGTATTAACTACGCGATTTATAAAGAAAACCTTCTACAAATTCATTTCGAATCAAAAGCTGCGTTTATTATAATTAGCGGTATTACACAAAGCGAACGATGAATAATAAGGAGTGTTATATTACCATAACACAAAGATAACAATGATTATACCATGCAAAACAACTAAATAATTATTTAGAGCAGTTATTTTATACTCAATATTTTAAGTGTATCCAAATCTTAGTTCACAAATCTGTGTTTTATCCACTTAGTGTTGAATTTACTTTCTCTCAAAATATATTATTTTTATTCCAGCACTGGCTATTATTCAAGAAGGTATTATTTTTCCAACTTCATCTCTTATACTATTAGTGTGATAAATTTTAGGCACCACATTTAGATAAGAATATTTAAGTGTACATAATACCTACCGTATAATTAAAATAAATCGATATAAATTAGTCATATTATGTAGATATGGACACAGTACACTACGCATATTATTATAATATGCCTAATTACTCGAAGGGCAAAGATTATCAAGTCGTTAATCATCCAAAATATAAAAGATTTGTCCGTCGCGGCGCCAGTTCGGCAACAACCGGACACTCGAGACGCCTCGGGCAGTGACCTTGTTTCGCCTATACGCTGATCTGTTAATGCCCCTGTTAACTGTTAATATACGCTATATTCTGTAAACAAAAAGAACAATAGGTAAATGTAATATAAACTGGGATACATACAGTAAATCCTCGATATAACGACCTCTATTAACTAACTTCTGATGTAACGGCAAAAATCTTGTCAAACATTAAAAAAATTATAACGTCCTGTTAATATTATACATGCTTAAACTCAAGTGTCACCGCGTGTAAACAATTTATATATATACGGTGTTTGAAAATGATGCGAAATGCATCGAAACACGTGTCAAAGTAGATTTTAAGAAATAGTGGTATTTACTAAGTAAAACATTAATTAAAAATGGATAGATTTTACCACAAAGTGACTGCCGAATCAATTAATGAGATTTATACTAACTATATTATACACATATTCGTAATTTTAAAGAGTTGATAATAAAATTTATAAAAAAAACAACAAACTTCAAAAGTGTAAACCAAACATGATTCCTTTTGCAAAGCATGATTACCGAAAGCAAGCGCTTGATATCAAACAACAACGTCACTTTACAACGAGTATCCGAAGACAAAAATTATAATTTTGCTTGTATTTGGTATTGTTTATTTATATCAAAATATGTACAGTGTTAATATTTTTTAATGTTTTTTTTATTTATTTTAAACCTATTTTTATATAGCGGATTTTAGGCTTTAACGGAAACCTCCTCCCCTCAATTAGTCCGTTATATCGAGGTTTTAATGTATTATAGAATTTCATAAATGTTACTTTATGCATGGGCCAAAATAAATACATATGATTTTCACAATAATATATTTATATTATTCTAGAATGATACCTGAAGCGCAAGGCTGATCGCTTTTTCTTCGTGTGATTAACGATCTAGATAACGTTGTTTCTACATTATGCTGCTATGATAAGGATTAGATGAAGAAAAAGATATTAAAACCGTAAGTTTTTTAGCGTTTTTAATCAATTCAATTCAATTCAATTCAATTCAATTTATTCAACAAAAAAATAATATATACATACATAACAAACAATATTCAAGGCGTATATATTAAAAGTAAGTAAGAAGACTTAAAGGTGTAGAAGAATCCCGCTTTGGAAAACTCCTTCGGACACATGGAACAAATCAATATCCAATGTGATATTGTTCAACATAGCGGTAGCTCTTCCTACAGGCATAACCATCGGCAGGTTGGTCCTGTGTATAGGAATGTGAAACAATCTATGCCGACGCTGTCTTAGGTAACTATCGGGAACATACAGACCAATGCTCCGGATAATTTCAGGATTATCGATCATACCGCGCAACAATCGAATGAGTAGATTATATGTGTAAAATTAATCATTTTATTTTATTTATTCAACTTCTACCTAAACACGTATCTACCTAAAAACGCATATTGCTAGCCTTATTGCTAAAAAAATCAATATATTCTGATTAACCAAAAACAGTCTAACTAAATTATTGTTTTGTAGTTCCAATTATACCACTGTATGGCCCTTGTATTTCTCTATAGTAGTGATGCGGTGATGCGACGTACTACAAGTACCTACTTACATAAATATATGTATGTAAAAACATTAAATAATTATACGTACGTTTAAATATTAAAATTAAATGCAATTGCGATGGACGCTGGGTGAAATCAAAAGATTGATATTCATTATAATTAAATCAAATTATCGATTACCATACAACCATCGTACCCAGGGTTTTAAAATACTCAGAAAAAATTAAGGTAATATCTCAAATAATAAATTACTATGTACGAGCACAAGTAGATACCTACACGTGTTTAACTTGGCCTTTGACCGGCGGTGCACTTTGCATTTTGGGTAAACATTCGAATTCATTGTGCATACGAAATAAGGGTTATTCATTATAATTTGTAATGCATGCAACGCAGAGCAGCAGCCAGCCGACAAAATTTGACATAAATTTGTATTTTACTGTAAAGGTCAACGGTTATAACCAAGGCTGTGGAGTCGGCCAAAAAAAACACGACTCCGATTCACATATTTACCAACAACACGACTCCGACTCAAAAAAAACTCAATTTTATCAGGTTGTTGCATATAACCTTTGCATATAGCAATTTTTCTCATTACATTTTTTACGACTCCTACTCCGACTCCGACTCCGGCTCAAACACCACGACTCCGCGAATCCGACTCCATCTCCGACTCCACAGCCCTGGTTATAACCCAGGGGAAAACAAAAACCAACTCCAGAGGTCAGTACCTACCTTCTGAATATTTCATATCATTGAGTGCACATAAAGGGCTATAAATCTTTTTTTGGGGGAAAAAATTACAAACTGACTAAATAATAGATCACGAGCTTATTCTAACCCCTTTAAGAGACTTTCAGAAGGGATTCCGCAACAAATATGATTTAACAGGGAAGACCGCAACGCGTACGTTGTTTTGTTTTGCCTTTTTAATTATTTCAAGAATTTTTCTTTTTATTTGGCCTAGTTAGGGCGAATTGTTCATAAATAATGTCAAATGCAAGCTATCTTAACAAAGGGTTTTCATAATATCATTCTAAGGATGTATTAAATTTTCAAAAATCTCCTAGTAATTATGATAATCATGGTTTATGAATTACCGGTGAGTAATGATTTAACTAAAAACTTGAATCGCTCTCTAAATCTATGTACGATTCTAAGTGAAATGTTTTCAATGATTTATTTTTAAATAATTGAAATATTGGAAAAATACACATCTTATGGCCAAAAAAATATCACAAAAAATTGTTTCAAGTATATTACTACCTATATAAATGTATGTGTGTAACCGTTTAATAAGATAAAAATTAAAAATAAAACACATAATAAAATTAATAAAATCACACCTTGTAGTTGGTAAATGTTTTTTTTTATTAATTGTACATTATGAAAACATACTTTTTTTGTAAATTGAGTAGTAAAAAGTATCACAACATGCTGCAAATTGCACAAAACTAACATCCGTAGGTTATAATAATAAAAAAATTAATGAAAAGCGAAAAATGGGATAAAAGCAACAATTAGTTACCATTAACTTTGAAAGGCAAATTCAATCATATTTGTAAATCAATATTGAGTATATATTATTTTAATCAAAGAAATAATAACTATGATATAATACAACTACAAAATAAGGAAAAATAGTCAAAATGTGATGAAATAACAAATAGATAATAATAAATTTCAATTTATAATATGCACTACGCAGTGATCCAAATATAAATTTACTTTTCCACCTCAGTATAAAGTGGTTGGCATGTTTGAATACCGTGTTGGGAGTTCCCAGGTTTGATCAACAAGGAAGTCAAAACAAATTTAAGTTGTCTCATTAATTGATATATCGTTCACTCCTTTCAAGAACGTCATAAATCAAAAAACTTGATTTTTCAGGAGAACGTTTTTAAAGTTTAAAAATATAACACAATGTATTAAAAATAAATATCAAGCCACTTTTGAACTTTTTACTGTGCAACAGATCTTTTTAGGTAAAACCTGAAGGTTTTTTCTCCATTTGAAAAATATTTAGTTCATTTGAAAAATAATTAAACAATAGGTACCTTTTCTTCAAAATGCAAAAACAAAATTTTCTGCATTGTAGCGTGTAAATATTAAGTTAAAAATATGCCTATTTTGCTGGGATATAGTACATTTTCTGGGCATTCCGAAAACATGCACAACTGAAAATTGACGATTTTTGATTTATGACGTTCTTGAAAGGAGTGAGGGATATGTACTTATCACTTTAACTACTAAGTAAATGATAAGTTTAAAATAAATGTAAGTGATTTTTGTCTCCAATATTTTATTCTCACCCTGAACAAATACTTATAGGGCAGGAACAAACACATTGCCCTCATGTATTTTACAAATCAAGACACCACTGAGTTGATATGAAGCAGTGCCCTATGCACCACTTAGTGCGGATAAGGGTTAGAAGAATAATTTTTATTATCCGGATAATTAAAAATTACATAAATTTAACTAGAACACAAAAGCTGCAAATAACTTTTATTATTATAATAAAAATAAAAGTTATTTGCAGCTTTTTAATACTTTTTTAAAAATAAACACACATACTCAGTTTTATGATATTAAACAGATATAACATTTTAACTTGTAAGTATTCATCCCTTAATTTATATCAAAAGTCCACCGGGAGCTTGTTATTTTCTGAAATTTATAAGACCACTTTGAGTGCAGACATAATCCTGCTTTTGTACAGATTTACTAATTATGTTTCAGCATAAAAGCCGTCCTTAATAAAAAAACAAGTAAAAGCAGGTAGGTACTATGTATTATGTATGTGAACATATTCAGGTACAAAGCATGTATATTAAGGTACATAACATCATAAATGAAAAACAAAAACAACACAGAAAGTGACATAAAACCTATGTCTATTTACTAATATATATGTAGATGGACGAGTGGAATGTCATTTTTATGAGGTATACTTATTCTAAAAAACATTATCAATATTTTAACAGATACTGAAAAAAATGGAAGATTTTGAAACCCCATATTTAAAGGTATATATAACTTCAGTCGAATTTGATACCGACAACAACAACAAAAAGCCTGTTAGCTTTCCAACGCCAGGAGGGAATTAATGAGACTCGATCCTCTGACTTTTAGGAACTTAGCTGAAAGATAAAGCACCCTACCTGACTTGGCGCCTTTATTCTTTGATCCAAAAAGCCAGTACTCCAGATACATAAGAAGAAGAAAATATGATAAAGTTTCTAACACTGAAATCCAACCATAACCCAAAATGGTTTGTCTTTAAAATGGACTATTCAATGCAGAAGAGTTTTTTTTACCTGAGCTTTATTAAAATAATCTATAGAAAAGATAAAAGCTTATACAGAATCATAAAATATTACAATCACTTAAATTATTAAAATGATGATGATAATTATTTATAAAATTGATAAGTTTCACCTCTCCAGTGATATTGCGAACTCTAGTAATATGTATTGCGAACAAAAAGATTTAAATAATATTTAAAAGGAAAAAAGTAAAAATAAAAACTATAGTATTATGTGTGATACATATTTCATTTGACCAAATTATTCCGAACATTATACCATATTACAATAATTAAAGAAAACACTTTGTTTTTTACCACTTGAGTTTAATTATAGACTACATGTTTCAGAAGTTAAACTTCCATCATTCAGGTCTGTATAATAACTAAAATATAAAATATAAAATTTTTCTATAAATAAGGAGAGGGGAAAGTAAGGGGAAGGGGTTAGTCAAGGAACGGAGTTTGAAAACAAAGGAAAAATTGAAAGCAATGGCGAAGAATTTTGAAACAATATATTATTTAATAAATTATTATTAGAATTCAGGTTTTTTTGTATTTCTAAATTTTCAAGATAATTCCCTCTCCT
Organism: Brachycentrus maculatus; assembly: GCF_059751285.1. NCBI lineage: Eukaryota > Metazoa > Arthropoda > Insecta > Trichoptera > Brachycentridae > Brachycentrus > Brachycentrus maculatus. The sequence goes on from NW_028281193.1 coordinate 331,088, forward strand.
TATTTATAGAAAAATTTTATATTTTATATTTTAGTTATTATACAGACCTGAATGATGGAAGTTTAACTTCTGAAACATGTAGTCTATAATTAAACTCAAGTGGTAAAAAACAAAGTGTTTTCTTTAATTATTGTAACATGTCTTACCACAAAGTTAATGCCGAAACAATAAATAAAATATACCATATTACCACTAACATATGACATATTAAGAAAACAAAATACTTTGTAAGTCGATTATATTTATTATTAAATTATTAATACTGGTAGCTGTAGTAAAACATTTTATACCATTGTTACTAATCAATTCCTAAAATGCTAAGGAATTTTTGTAACTTAAATTACCATGCTATTTCTCACTTGATCTTCTACTGTTTTTACTTTCTTTGTAGTACCAAAATGTCCTACAAAATTTATGAACGGTTACAACTGTAGTTCCTCTATGTATAAGTTTTTACCCAAAAGATATATTATCAAGTCTAAAGTACATATATTATGTATATGCATGCCACAAGCATAAACAGTCTTTCATGGACATTTCTATAAATTTAAAAGATTGAATTTTTAATTGACATTAGTTTAAAGTCTTCAAAAAAAATTATCTCAAATGTAAATCAAAATAAAAATATGAAAAAAAAATAATGTAACACAAAAGGAAAATATTATTATTACGTGCGGAAGGAATTTTAAAAAAATCCTCATACATACTAAAAAGACATGAAACGTGTAATACCTTAATGTTGAAAACACGTAAAATTAAAATCAATTATTAAAATGCATTTTGTTTTGTATATTTAGATAAATTTGCAAAATATGACAAACAAAAAAATATGGTTTTGTATAAAATACTTTTATACTTTGACAAGTTCATTCCCAAGTATTTTAACAGCATAAAGTCCAAAAATATGCATGAAAAAATATATATATAACAAATGATTCATTGAAATAAGCTCTTATACAGAAACCTATGTACAAAAACACAGAGCATATACAGAAACAGCTCCATAACAATCTAGGGGAAATAATGATTCTCTACTATCCCTTCTTTCTTTTTCACATTCTAACATTTGTACGATACAAAATGAACACTAAGGTGCGTTATATTACTATTGTATTATATGGCTAAGTACATTTTAAAGGACTGTTTGAGAATGGACTGAGAATCATCCTTAAAATAAATTTTTAGTTTTACGTAACTAAATACTTAAATTTTACATCCATTGGGTTGAGGATTTGTTGATTTAAAAGATTTACTCATCCATGTTAAAGAGAAATAAAGATAGAAAGCTATAAAAAATGACGTTGGAATTAATTTGATAAAATTTTGAAGCTACTAAATAAATAAGAATAGCCGGATTGTCATAAATGCCACATACCCAATTATGTATATCCCTTCAGAAAAATAAATAAATATGCAAACGAAAATATCTTAACGATTTGGAATTTAAATATCTTACATGTCACTGATATGTTATGCGGCATTGTATAAAAACATCCAATAATAGTTACAAATTAATACAAAATAAGAAATTTACAACAACTGTTGATTTTTTCTTAGTTGTCAAAATAAACAGATTTTTCCTTATTTTTCCCAATAAATAATAGAGAAACTAGTAAAAAGGGAATATTTTATAAAGGTTATACAAAAATTTAATTATTGCCAAACAATGGATTTATGCATAAGGAATAAAACACTTGTTTGTAGGGATAAAAGAAATGGATTACCTAAGGTAATCTCCCCTAAAAAAACATCAAAATAAACAAAGATATGTATTTTTTCCAGAAAAAAGTTGTAGCAAGTATGACTTCAAATTGAATCCATACGATGCTTAACATTATGATTTATATTACATTAATGGGCAAGCAATTTTAATTTTTTAAGTGGTTATGCTTAACTAAATTAATGAGCTTTTTATTATTTAAAGTATAACCCAAGATTCAACAAAGAATAAGACAGTTTAAAAATGCATTATTAATTATAACAGCCAGTTTTCGCCATAAAAGTCATCATATAGGAATGTTGAGTTTTAACTAAATCTCAATAAAATATCACTTTACTGAGGATTAACTCGTTCAATAGAAGAACTGGCCTCCTGAGATTCAATGTGTAGTGATTCTAGAGTGATGAAGGTTACAATTCATCGTGCTCTCGTATTGAACTAGAATTTAGGAATTGTTGAAATAGTGGTTGAGATTTAACATAGTCGGCACCAACATTTACGAGCCGGATAAACTCGTCAACATCAAATGCGAAATTGGTAAACTTTGGATGCGCTCCTCCTTCTGGATGATGCCCCTGAAAAGATGTTTTTTTGTTTCAATAAAACAGGCTATAAAGGAAAGTTTATGAGGCAAAAAATAGACTAAGTATATATTTACCAACTCTAATTACACACCATTATCTGATCTTAACACATTTCGGATGGGTATTTTTTACACCTGCAGACCGCTGCCGACAGGATTTGATAATTATGTACACATGGTTAAGATCTTAATAAAGAGATTGGGATATAATACTCATATAAAAACATGGGATAATTCCTTCTTTTCTGCCTTTGAAATAAGGCCAGCGCAGAAGGTAAAAATACCCTTCCCGTCCTTGAGCATTGATCAATCAAACGGGTAGAAATACTTTTCCCGTCCAAAGTGTTGTAAGCCTCAACTATGATCCACCGATGATAATATCTGGTGAGCAGTTTAGTTACTAAATGAAGAAACATAGATTAAATTGTATTGTTCTGATATTGGATTAGACTTTGTCTGCTTTTTTGTTCAGTTATCAACCATTACTGTGAGTTAGCAATTGCAGGTTATTTTCTTTAAAAAAGTTAATATTCCCTCAATTATTGTACCTACCATAGTTGGAAGAATGTTCAATAGATGGACCAAAGTTATATGCATCATAGTTATGCATGATGTGACACATACGTATATTTTAAAGTAATCATATGCTAGTTTATAAAACTTTTTAAGTGCATTAAAACAATGTTTAAGATATTCATTGACATGCAGCAAATAAACAAATATTATTGACAAATACACAAACATTATTGAGAGAAGTTTTATACTTTATATCAAATTCAAGTAACTCGGTACCCTTTTTTAGAATTAACTATATTGTAGTCATACAGGAGAAAGTGACCAAGTGAATTGTTTTACAAAAACGTGATCATTGACTATTTGATATCTTACAAGCTTAATATTGCCCTGAAAAAATCCCAAAGGATTTTAAAGTTGGAAGTATAATATACACTTTCTCCTGTACGACTACGATATATTTGTTAGAAATGTGAAAACAAAAATTTCATTTACCTGATCTTCCTGAATCAACTTGTCTTTATTTTCCCAAGTAATATATTTTACCCCACGTAACCGGGCTAAGTCATAATAACAACCACTATCCTCACAGTTATATCTGAAAATTTTTAAATATATATTTTTTTAAATTGTGTATATTTTTATTTCTTACACAAAAAATTCATTACTTTTATAGTATTATTATTACACTTATGCATAAATACAAGATCTCACCATACAAAAATACACTGAACTCTCCATTTATACGGAAGATTTGTTCCATGCGATACTCAGAGGTTATCATTCTATATAGGCTGAAAAGCAGTGCCTACCCTGAATTACGGATTACATATTTACTTTTGTTTTATAATTCTTATGTTCATGTTTTTTTTTTCCATTAATATTTATATCAAATATAGCACAAAAATCTTTATATTTTCCAATTATGGGCAAGTATTTTTATTGAGTGGGTTACTACTTAACTATCATGAACAAAAAATGAAATATAAGTAGTGCAAATCATATCAGAAAAAGAACTTCTCTTTTACAACTGCTTTTTGCAATACAGAAAAGGTGAATATAAAAGGAGATATAATTGAGTAATAATATGCCTAATTGGCATGACCATTGGTAGGTTGGTTCTACCAATCAGATGGAAAAACAACCAAGCATACCGAAACTGAATATGAAGGGTAGTAATAGAGATGGAATTTTCTTGGAGAAAATAAATTTGAATATAGCTTAGCTAAATACAGATAATTTCTATACTTACAACTCAAAAACGACTGCCCAGTCCGGCAAAAATAATAGATGTGTCAATCCAGCTCCATGGATGCCAATAAATATATCTGTATTATGTGTAATACTCAATTGTTGTGAGAATGGAATATTCCTATTGTACACTACTCTTTTTACATCAAATTCTGGTGATTTGTTCAAAGCATCGAGGAGTTCATCTTCGTTGAGTATTTTTCTATATTTTGTCTCGCGTGATAATAATGTAATTCTAATCTTTCTGTTCTCCCGTTCTCTTTTAACAACATTTAAACCATTGAGAACATGAGTTGAAAATGCATGGAATAAACCACTCTTTTCACAGCCATAAATCTAGAAATAACATAAAGTAACAACTTTAAAACAGTTTGCTAAAAATCAAAACGTAATAAAATTAATATAAAGACATAAAGTAGACTGTATATACATTTAAAAAAAGCCTCAAAATGCGATTTAGAAAATCGAAAAAGTATGTGCAAAAAACATATTCTTTTTAGTAAACACTTCAATCCAGAAAATAAAATAAAAATATAAATTACATATTTGGATAGAAAGTAAAAACTTGTATCAACCCTCTGATAACCTTCCACTGGGATATTACAAAGACCATCATCAGGGCTGATTCTACTAACATTTTATATGATACTTAAAAGTAGCAATAATGATAATAATAATAAGTGTTTTTATTAATTTACTAATATACTTGTAACTTACTATAGGGGTGTTGTAAAAAAGGCCGAATATCATTCTAGGCAACAGTGGAAAAACAACATTTTTGAAGCAAACAACTTCTCCTCTGAATGTTTTGAGATCCCAAATCGGATTATTTGTGAACGCATTCCAAGTCTCCTTAAATGCAGACTCATAAGTGAATGTCTCCCAAATAAGTATATGATTGTCCTTGGAAAATAAAGAAGGATGCGTAGAATTGACGTGAAGAGATGTATACAGGTTGAAAAAATCGCAAAAGTGATGGTACATATTTACAGCTGAAAAAGAAATGAAAGGGTTATTTTTCCAATGAAATACATACACTACTACAAAGTCACACAATTAGAGTACTTTTCTAATTTTGACTTAAATCAAAACATTCAAATAATTTGTAATATAAGGTCTAAAAAAACGGTTGTCATTTTTTAGAATTACTATGTTCAAATGAAAATCATTGTTTGGAATTATTTTCAATAAAATGAATGATTACAGACTAACACTGTTTAAGAACCATTACTATAAACTCTTTACTTAAATTTATGTATTAAAAAAGAAAATACCTAAAGTAAAATGCTATGAATTTCACAATATAAAAAATATGTATTTATTTTGTAAAATTCATGGGGATAATATTGATTCTGTATCTTGGCAATATTATATATTTATTTCCGATCTTTTACATGAAGAAAACTTGATTCCTTGAATACAATTAAGTGATTTAGGCACACGCTAAAAAGGCCTACAAACCCATAAGCATTAAAAAACCATGCACAATCACATACTTGCATCAATCTTCATGATGAATGTAGGTTTTTCTATTACAACATCACATAAACCATCCTGAATGGGTCGACGAGGAATGCTCTCGAAATATCTCATTTCCGGCGCCCAAGACTGAAGCGGACTAATATGCTCCGCTTCTTTATGCAAACGTTCTTTATGAAATTTGCAGTAACCACCTGCAACAAAACAATCAGGCATAAAATGAGAATGAATGTATTCATTTAATTTATTTGAACAGAAGTTTATTAACCATGTGTACAAACATATTAATTTAGTGTTATTAATGAATGACTCTTTAAATTTTAAGTGAATTCAAATGATCAATGTCATTAATTACCAAAACATTATTTTGACGGAACCGTTTGATTATGAATGAAGTGTTTTGTTCGCCACTAGAACTAACTAGAAAACATATGATTTTTCTTATAATTCTGTAATAAAAGTTACATTTTAAAGTAAACAGCAACTATATCTTCATTGCTTAGCTCAAAACTATAATTTTGTAATAACTATGTTTATTGCCAGTAATAAAATTCACTTTTTTTAATTTTTTTATTATGTATTACTTACAATTTTAAATTATTAAACTTTTAACAAAGTTAAGTAGATCAAAAGTAATTTAAAAAAATTACAAATAGAAACCGTTAATGCAGAAACCGTTAGTCAAAATGTATTACATGTACAAGGGACTCATACAAGCAAGAAGTTTGCAAGTAACACAAGCTAGTATGAGTATGGGTGTGCAACCTTGAGCACCCTAACTATTGCTGGCTTAGACATTCCTCCTGCATTTCTTTTGATTATTGCAATACCATCCTTCACCCTAAGCTCCTGTATCCCATCCAAATATGTTCCAAATAGATTTTTAGAAATAGTGGTACGATCAATTTAAATTTAAATAAATAAAATATATTGTCTACTCAAACAAGTGGTGAGAGAGACAAATAATTTTTAAAAATGTGGTGAGCAAGACTAATAATTTTGCCTTCATATAATAAACATCAGATTAACACCACATCAATCTGTTGCAGTGCCGTTTGAACGGTCTGGGTGTGGATGGGGGTCAAATAAAAATATTATAAAAATAGTACCCACCTATTTGTCCAGGATTGAGGATATCCATTTTGTATCTTAAGTTATCCCCTCTACTAGCTAAATCTGTAAAATTTATCATCACATTACGCCCGCGGCAGAACCTGGAAACATATCGTGTGTATTTAATACATAATAAATACATTTATTCCACAAAATAAATTAAATAATCAAAGAAATCCCCACCTTAAGTATTTGGAACACTCTAAAAACGTGTCATCAAAAAATAAGGGTTCACACATCACCATCATCTCGCCAAGTTGCTCTTTGACATATCCTAAAAACATATATCATTCAATGATAATTTATTTGACATATCCTAAAAACATATATCATTCAATGATAATTTATTTGACATATCCTAAAAACATATATCATTCAATGATAATTTATTTGACATATCCTAAAAACATATATCATTCAATGATAATTTATTTGACATCCTAAAAACATATATCATTCAATGATAATTTATTTGACATATCCTAAAAACATATATCATTCAATGATAATTTATTTGACAAGAAAAAAAACAGAATGTACAATAAATTAAAACTTGGGGTTATTCAAATACTATTTAACCTTCTATTAATATTCATAGATGTGAGATTAAATTTACAGATTACACTCAATGCAAAAACATAAAAATAAATGCTCGATTCACAAGGACAGAAGGGAAATGGGTATGTACACGGTGTAAGTTCTAGTAATAATCTTTGAGTCAGACTGAGATAATATAATTCGACTTTTAAAAATATGTATATTTTCGACCATCTGGTGTCACATTAAATATAATAAATCGTTCCCAGGACAGTTTGTCCTCTTAAGGTAGCTGTTATAGTAACTATAATGCGATCCATCAAACTTCATAATGAATTACATAATGCAGAAATCATGTTTTAAAAAAAAAATCTAGAGTTTAAATTTAAAATTCAAATCATTACCGTGCGGTTTCCTTTTACACAGAAAAATAAAACGATTACATTAGTACATATATTGGTGGTTCTAGTGTTGACTTTATACATAACGAATTACATTCGTTTTTTAGTGAAAGAACAGATGAAGCAATTTAAGTGATAAATGTGTTTTTATAAACATTTTCTTTACTTTTGCATCTAAAATTATAATAAACAATCTTACTTAACATGATTCATACATTCATCGACAGAAAGACAAAACCTTTTAAAGAAATAATAATACCAAAGTCTCCTTGAGCGTAGAAGGTATCTACTTGAGCCTTTTTTGTTTTAACCCATCCTTTATGATCCCCTGGACAGTATGGCATAGAGTAAGCATCTAGAGCTTTACAGTGTGACTCATATCCCCAACACTTTTCTTGGTTCAAGTACTGTTTATAAAGACAATCATCGTCCTCTGCACATTCTTTGGCAATTTGCGGAAAGGCATTAAAATAATAAGGTAAATGTGATTCAGGAACATTAATATCCGTGAGGTTAAGAGAAAGGACATGCGTAAATAATAAACATAAACATATTTGTATGAAGTCACAAATGGAATTGTAACGAGTCACCATATTTCTGATAACAAAATGTAACTTTGAAAGAACAAAAACGTTCTAAGAACGGCAATCTGACATATTTATGAAAACATAACCTCCAAAGCGAATTGTCAATGTGACAGACACTTTTTGTTCACAAAAGTACACGCACATATGATTCAAATGCCTGCTCATAATTGTACACGTCAATGAAGAGTATTTTTTTACAAAACGTAGACGTTTATAATGATTATAAGATGGACTAATACAGTGGTGGCGGTTTGGTTTTTGATCCTCGTGAAAAATAATTGCTTTAAAACTAACATACTTTTATTTAACAAATGTAAAATCAGTTTTGTAGGTGAATTAGTGTTTCTATTATTATTAATATAACATTTCTTAGATTAGTTTGTTTATTTCCCGTGTTTCCTCTACCCACAGTCAAGGTAACAATAATCTTTTCATACTTATAATATTTTTTATTTAATTATTTTTAAATTTCAAACGTTTGGTTTCTTTCTCGCACTACTCACTTATAAAAATGAGTGACAAAGAAAAACCTCCGGACCCTCCGGATGGAGAATCAGATTCGTCACAAGCAACGATGGAGTCTGTCCCGGATGCGGCAGATTTCATCACAATTCAATGCCAAAACAAACCTAAAAAACAAAGAATGACCAAACGTAGTGAGAGGAAATCGAGTTCCGACTCGGATCGTCTCGTTCATAAATGTCCAAGTCCACGTAATGTTGTTTCTAATATTGCTTCTGATTTACCTATTCAGTCAATTTCTAACCCAATACCGAACTTACCTACAAATACGCTCACAAATACACAAACAAAAGTCCCATTATCCCGCTTATACAATGGAATGGACCGTGCTCCATACATTGTACATGTATCAAAAATCCAGGCTGACAGCGAAACCGCAACCAACCTTTATGATATTGATTTCGGTCGCTTCCTTCACAGAAATAATATTCGGACGGCCTGGAACGGAATCAAGTCCGTCGGCCGCAACCGTCTTTCAGTGGAGTTTAAGACGGCGAACGAAGCCAATTCATTTTTAAATTTAGATTTACTTAAAACGGCAAAATATAATGCATTTATCCCGTCTTACCAAGTAACAAAACTAGGAGTTACCAAAGGCATCCCTTCGCATTGGTCTGAACAGGACATTGTGGAGAATGCTGAGGTTCCTCGAGGATTCGGTAAGGTCCTTAAGGCTCGACGATTGAATTATCGATCGAGAACAGGGGAAACTGTCGAATGGAAACCTTCCAACACTGTCGTCTTGACTTTCGACTCCAAGTCACTGCCTTCGAATATTTCGATTTTTAACGTACTCCTTCCCGTGGAGCTTTATGTGTTTCCAACGATACAGTGCTACAAGTGCTGTAGATTTGGACACACAAAAACTGTATGTAGATCCCTCGCACGCTGCTATAAGTGCGGGTCCTCACACAATGGGGATACTTGCAATGTAGCAGCTGAAGTATACAAATGCCTCAACTGTTCAGGAATGCACTCTGCCATTAGCAAGTCATGCCCGGAACTTAGCAGGCAACAAAATATTAAACATACAATGGCGGACAAGAGCATTTCTTATATAGAAGCATCAAAAATGTTTAATAAATCCACAGTCTCTTATGCAGAAATGGCATCAAAAAATCCTACTTTTACATCCAAACCAAAAACGACCATACACCCCACTCCCTCTACATCCTTCAAAAAGACAGTGGAAAAAAAGTCAAAGTCAAGAGGCGTGCCTCCTAATCCTCAAACACATATCGACCCCTCACTTCTTTATTTCCCAAATGGACAGTCTCCATCGGGATCTAACGGAGGTGCTTTCCCCAACACAGTCCCCCCAAAACCAGACACGAACTCTACACTCATCACTACAGTCCTACACCTCATATTATCACTCTTACAAAAAAACACCAAAATACCGTCCAACGTTGCCCATCAACTAGTTCAATCGTTAAATTCCCTTTTAACAAAAAATGGCTCCTCCGATGAGGATTCTTCAGTGGAACTGCCATAGCCTTAGAAATAAGAAAGAAGACCTTCTTAATTCACTCCACGAAGAATCTATATCTGTTGCGGCCGTCTCGGAGACATGGATGATACCGGGATCCATTATTGGATTTCGGGGCTACCACTGTCTCCGAGACGATCGCGAAGATGGAAAGGGCGGTTCCGCCCTTCTCATCAAAAACTCCTTACCATTCTCCCCCATCAATGTTAGGCCCGAAGGTTGCCCTTTCCAAGTGACAGCCGTTAGGGTCTGCGAATTGACCATCCTATCTATATATATATCTCCATCCAACAAACCCTCAAAATCAATTCTTTTTTCTATTTTTCGGCAATTAGTCCCTCCTTTCCTAGTCCTCGGGGATTTTAATGCCCACCACAGTCTGTGGGGTGCTCCGACATGCGATAGATTAGGAAGAGATATTATTGATCTCTCGGATGAACTGAATATGTGCATCCTTAATGATGGTTCACCGACACGCCTCCAAATTCCAAACCAACGACCCAGTGCTGTAGACTTAACAATCTCTAGCGCTGAAATTGCACCAACGCTCCACTGGAAAATATTGAAAGACCCTCTCGGCAGTGATCACTATCCCATCATTATCGATTTCATGTCCAGTCACAAATATTGTAATCTGAACCGCTCTCCTGGGGGCTTGCACCGACCGAGATATATCACTGCAGGCGCCAATTGGAAGGACTTCTCGAGATCAGTAGAAAATAGGGTAAAGGAAATGCCAACTCCAACAAGAGAAAGTGCGGTGGAATGTTACGAGACCCTAGCATCGCACATTATCTCTTCTGCTAACACATGTATTCCTTTAAAAACAAAAAGCAACCGAGCAAAACCTCCCCCAGCCCCATGGTGGGATAGAGAATGTACAGAGGCCATCCTGAAAAGAAAAAAACAGGCTGAAAATTACTCAAAAAACATGAGCCTCGAAAATTTCCTAATTTTCAAACAAGTGGAGGGAAAAACAAAACATCTCTTGAGAAGTAAGAAGAGACAGGGATGGAAAAAGTTTTGTTGCTCTTTATCCCGAGATACACCTCTTTCGGAGGTTTGGAGCATGATCCGCCGATTTAGATGCTCTTTCAGTCCGCCAATCAGCCGACCTGAGACATCGGTTTGGGTGGAAGAGTTCGCCAACAAACTAGCCCCGTCAACCGCGAATAATTGGAATGAAACCTCTTACACATACAATTTTAGAGAGAGAAGCTGGTTGGATCAAAAATTCAGTCTAGAAGAAATGAAGTCTGTCCTCAGCCGCCTGAGTGACTCATCCCCAGGTATAGACGGTATACTATACAGTTTCATCAAACATAACAGTGACCCTTCCCTCTCCTATATCCTATCTATTATCAATCTTTTCTTTGAATCTGGTAATATCCCCATCTCCTGGAAAACCCAATCAATTATCCCAATCCTAAAACCCAACAAAAACCCCAATTCCGGATCATCCTACCGCCCTATAGCCCTCTCCTCCACACTGTTAAAAGTAGCTGAACATATGGTGAAATATCGTCTGGATTGGTTTGTGGAGAGCTCCAAAACTCTTCCCGAATCTCAATTTGGCTTCAGGAAAAGGAAGAGCACTATTGAAAGCGTTTCTGTCCTGACTTCCGATATAAGGGTGGCATTCTCAAAAAATGAGTTTTTAATAGGAGTGTGTCTAGATATTAGTGGAGCGTATGACAATGTCATAATACACATTCTGGAAAGTAAAATGTTACGTCTAGGCATTCCGCGTAAATTAACTTCATTTGTAGCAAACCTGATTCTTTCCAGGCAAGTGGAGATTCAGGTACGTGGTCAGGAAACGGTAGGAAGAGAGTTGAGCAGGGGCCTCCCTCAGGGGTCCGTCCTGAGCCCAATTCTCTTCAATATCTATACGCATGATATAAGCAATGTAATCCTTAGACCCTCAGCTTTATTGCAATACGCGGATGACTTCTTCCTTTATGTGTCTGGTCGAGACGTTAAGACTTTGGAAACTGTTTTAAATACTAGTATGAGAAACATAAGGAATTGGTTAGTGGAACACGGCCTTGAACTATCAGCGAACAAAAGTAATGCTATAGTTTTTTGCAGACAGCGAAAAATCCCAGCCTTAAAAATTCAGCACGGAGATGATGCAGTCCCAACTGTCACACAAATTAAGTTCTTAGGTGTAATAATGGACTCTCATCTTACATGGAACTCATACACAAATCACATAGTAAACAAGTGCCAAGCCGGATTGAACACGTTGAGAGCAGTCTCAAGGGTGTGGTGGGGAAGCCATCCGTTCACTCAGAGACTGTTCTACACTGCGTATATCCGCAGCCATCTCGACTATGCGTCAGTCATCCTGGAACCCTGTTCGAAAAAAAATCTTCAGAGACTTGACCGGATACAGTCACAGAGCCTGAGATTGATTGTCGGAGCGATGAAGTCCTCTCCAATTAACGCCTTGCAAGTGGAGGCCTCTGATCCCCCCCTCGGAATGAGAAGACAGTACTTGGCAGATAAATTTCTCTTAAAATGTTCAATTAAAAAAGATAATCTCCTCTTTAAAAAAATAGAAAATCTCTCCCAATATGTGAATTTCTCCTCTTTTTGGAGAAACAAAAACCCCCCATCATTAGTTAACAGTTTTAAAATCTACACTACCTTTAAAAATAATATAAACACTCAAGACCTTTTTCCCCTTTATCGCTATCCTTTCAGTGCCCATATATTTTCCCCAAGTGTTTTACTCTCGTTCGGAGTTCAGAGCCACCTCCAACCCAATAGAAATTTCCACCAAATCCGGGCTTCCAAGTGGACAGGTTGGAAAATCATCTTCACTGATGGATCTCGGTCGGACTCGTCGGCCCACACGGGAGCGGCCTTTTATTGCGAATACAATAAATTTCAAAAATTGTTTAAGCTTCACCGGGAAGCATCGATATTTACTGCAGAAAATATCGCTATTAGAGAGGCTGTAAAATATGCATTAAATTCTCAAGAGAACAAGTTCCTAATTCTGTCGGATTCTCTGAGTGTCCTACAGAAATTGAAGTCTCCTCCTTTCCTATACCCCGAAGATGAATGCTGCATCGAGACTCGATTCCTCTTACTACGGGCGGCCTCGTTAAATAAAAAAATTAGTATTGCCTGGATTCCGAGCCACTGCGGCATAGAGGGAAATGAGAAGGTGGATACCCTGGCAAAGGAGGCCGTCCTTAGCGGGGGCCCAGAATATGTGAATGAGCTTAGCATCGATGACCTCCTCGTTATTGTAAAGAAAAGACTTTTTCACTCATGGCAGGAACATTGGGATACCTCTGCCCAAATAAAGGGTAAAAATTTGTATAATATATGTCCTTTGGTAACGGAGAAACCCTGGTTCTCCCGGATAACTCTAAACAAGTTCGAGACAACATCCTTATGCAGAATGCGACTAAGCCACTGCTGTTGCAGTGCTCACTTGTTTAGAATACATGTCCGGGATACTGCCATGTGTGAATGCCGTCTTGAAGAGGAGGATCTAGATCACATGTTCTTTGGGTGCCCGTTGAATGACGGCTACCCGAGCTTCCTTTCAGACCTCTCCAGCATAAACGTCCCATTTCCCACCAACATCTTAACCTTACTAACCTCCCCTAACAAACTTGTTTATAAAATAATTTGTAAATATCTTAAAATTAATTGTATAAATTTGTAAAGGTGTATGATAACTTACTAAAATAACTCACTAAACAAACTAACATAACTAATAAAACTAACCCTACTAACAGGAATACTAACACTTATAAGTCAAATGTAAAAAGTGTATATAAAGAATAACTCGACACTGGCTATAACACCCAAGAAGGGTGAAAAGCCATCAAAAAAAAGAAGAAGAATAATGATTATAATATTTATTAATACTACACGCCGTTTCCCCGCAGGGGTAGGTGGAGAGGATGGAATGTTACATTCTTCTGTCCTTTATATAATTATAAAATGTAGCATAATTCCAAAATTATCACATAATTCAGATTGTTAAGTATCGTTAAAATTAAGAACAATTCCATGAATTTTACAACAAAAATGATCATTTTTAGGTATAATATTTGTAGATTATATTTTTTTAAACATTACGTCATACTTTGATGTTCTAATTTATTATCGTATTTACTTTGAATTTAATATTTTATTATGCATAGGCGCCCTTTTTTAAGGAGGGTGTTTCTTTAATTTTAATTTATTCTTCGATTTTCATCAAAATAATAAATGTTTCCACAAGAATGCCTTTGTTATGAAAATTAAACCCACTGCAAAAGATTTTTCTTTAAAAAAATACTTCTCTGTGTAGTCGACGACTAAAAAAATGCCAATTGCCATTAAAATTATTTTTATTTTTGTTAACTTCCCACATTTTTCCAAATTTTCTAACTAACTTTAAAAATTTTAACCCTAGCCACAAAAGCGCAGAAAGTTTTATGCTCTACTGTAGCTTTAGGTTTTTTTAGCTTTCGACTCCGAAAAATGAAATCGGTGAAAAAGTTAAATTTTATAAATTAAATTTTTAATGGCGGTACAGTATTCCATATATTATTTGATGTTAAGAAGTTTTTAAATATAAAATAATTGTATCAATCTTAAAATTGTAAAAAAGTTGCTTTTAAGTGTTTAAAAAATTAATTAACAACAATGGGCAGAATGCTTAGGACGAACATGTTAAGAAAAACATATTAAAAGCACACTAATTTTATTATTTTAAAATATTTTTACCTAACACTGTTTGCTTTATATAACACTTTAGATAAATATAATCAGGATAATAGGATTGGGTAGCTACTTTAAACTAACAATATAAAACTGTATCTGGTACTATTATGAACAGCCAAAAGTTAAGGCGTCATTTTAACAGATGGCAGTAAGTAGTTTCGCGCCTTTTCCGGAAATTAACTCGTGGTGGGGATCTTCCTGTACCACGTGAGTAGCGTCACCCAATCAGCTGGTCAATCCTGTGCCCGCCGCCAAGCTCGTTTTCTGGTTGTGATTTGTGTGTACCGATTAGCGTTTTCGTTTTCTCTTGGTGTTTTAACCTGAATTCTTCTTTAATAATTGCATTCAACAGATCCTTGATACCTTTACTAAACTATACAGATGTCCATTTTTTCTTTACAACTGCATTATGCCTTTTTTGTTCTAAAATGTATTCGTATGAAGTCGCCATTTTGACCAAACACAAAAGTCAAAATACGAATAACTCTCTTGTAGGCATATTTTCTCAACTTTTTGTAGCTATATATGGTTCTTAAGACTCGCGGTTATTTATCGAACAACGAAAATGTCTCAGAAGAGCAACTCAGTGAATTTCCTCATACGCGACGCTAATGGTAAGTAGACAAACATTGGTGCCACGGTACAGTTGCATGAATTTTCTTTTAATTATGTCCGCGATTTTAATAAGGTTTTTATTTTTCAGTACCCTGAAAAACAACCCCGTAATACTTTTTATTTAATATTTATTTTTATCCTTTGAAATTTTATGTTAAAATTGCTGCGCTGTCAAGGCGTTTCTTCTCGCTGCAGAGTGTAACCGCCGGACAGTAAACATTCAGCCAATTAAATGAGAATTACGCGCTTAACTCGCTTTATTAACTTTATCAATTTATTTTATGTTAACATTTCCTCAGCATTTCATTTGATCCCCAGTCAATTGATCATTGAAAACCTCAAAATTTTAATCCTATCCGAATCTCATTGCTGATAACCCAAATGCATAACGGGAGTGCAGAATTCATTCTTTATTTTAAGATAATTTATTTTATTTTTTCTTTATGTTAAGTAGTATCCGAATACATGTTGACCCTTGATCTAACATGTGCTGTGACATTCAGGTAAGTTGGATGACCATGAACCTTAATAATATTCCTGTTAAATGCAATGAGGATATCTATTTCATAAGGCAGTTAAGCCTTTTTTCAAATCAGCACAACACATTGTTTTCAAAAGTCTCTAAACAAAGTTATAATTTTCCAACCTAAAAATGTAATAAATGTCTATTAATAACTCGGTTTAGTCAGTCTATTAATTTCTGATTCAAACCTAATTCAGTCAGAAATTGAACCGCGAATCTCACTCATAATAGTCAAATTGCTGCGTGAAATGATAAAAAAATTAAAGAAGTACCTAAAAAAAGTAATAAGTGAAATATTGTGTTAACATATCTGGTTATTATGGCACGCCAATAATAAATTGGATTACAAAGTAATGAGACATAGTCCCGTCCAAACAATAATGATGAATCTGCATAATGACTTCTTTATAGATAAACTATTTTGTTTTTGTTTTTAGAGTTTTCTACACCTTGTTTTTACATGTTTAATAAAATACTAAAAATAATGTATAAAACATGTTTTAAAATGTACAATCATTAGTTTTTATGGTAAATTTTATTTGTTTTGAAATCAAGAGTTTATAAAATAAAATGTTATAGCATCTGCAGTTTAAAAAAGCCTTTTTGCCGTTGAACATTTCAAAATACAAAACTTGTTTCAATAACTTGATTCTTGCAGATTTAAATTGCTGGGCTTGTCAAAGAAATCACATACTTTTAGCACATAAGTAGATGCGTATGTATGGAAGATGAATATAATTTAAAGAATATGTATTTGTCAAATAATTATGTGTGTGTTTTGTTTATATTGCAAATTGATTGAATGGTATTTTGACAGGGCAACCACAGATGATAAAGGTGGTGCAGAGCACTCCTACAACTAAACAGGCTGTAAGTCAGATGCAAATTCCTTCCGGAGGATTGAAAACTTACTTCAAAGTTCCTGGCAATCCCGACTCCGGCACGCAGGTAACCTTCTTACCTTACTACTTTATTTTTAAAATTCTGATGGATTGTCATAACCTTATTTAAGAAAGATATTCACCCTAAGAGCGTTTGTGCACTACATGGAATTTTACTGTCCGGCAGTCCGGTTTTTAAAAATAAAAGCGACTACGACAGTTAAGCATGATCGAATTTACGCGCAACATGATCACGCACCGATCCAAAGAAAGACGGCCAAAAGCAAAAGCCAATCCAAGCCAATGATCCGTTTTATCATGTTAACCAGACTGCCGGACGGTAAAATTCCTGTAGTGCACAAGCGCCCTATCAGCTCTTACCTCAAGTGTTTTCCATCTGGGATTCTTCAAGGTCAGGATAAGGGTAAAAATCATTAGGAAAAGGGTGTAAAATTAGAAACATGAAAGGCCTTTTTGTGGCAACATGTCTGGCCCCATACCAATATTGTAAAATAACAGGTCATTAAATAATCATTAATCAAATATGAAGGTACAGAGCACTGCTATCCACCTGTGTATAGTAATTTTCTCCAGAGACACAAATGTATAAACAAGTGTTGACTTCACAACTTTTATTTTGCTACTATATTTATATTGATATTTTTTTAATATCAATGTCATTTTTATGTTTTCAAGAACGCATGTAGTTTTAGATTACTGCAGTTTTAAAAAAAACGCATTTTAAGATAAATAGGTTCAAAGTTTCAATTTTTGTGTTTGGGCTATCATCACTTTGCAGAATCCATTGACTGGACTGATACTAAAATGCGAAAATCACACAATATAGTGACCAAAAAAAAATTCTTTCAACTATCCATTTGTATTTTTAATATTCATTATTTTGACTTTACATTCTTTCTTATATCAATATGTATTGTTTTTAAAACAATTTGCAATCCTTATTAATTATTATTGTATTTAAAATTACATTATGTAATTATGTGCCTACATTTAAACTTCCATATAACAAACTCAGTTAATGATGAATATTTTTACAACATTTTGAGTGTGTCCAAATACTTGTTCACAAAATCTGGATTATCTCCAATTACAGGAGTTATTTTCATCTTATTTTTTTGACATCTCATCAAAGATGAAGAAGAATATGGAAGTCTGGGCATTTACGGGGCTGACGACCGTCATAGATTCGGATCTCACATACAATATAAGAGTTTCTGCTTAATAAAAAGCTTCTTTACATCTCACCAATAGATGCCTCTAGTGAAATTCTAGTCATTCAAGAACAAGGTTTCTAAATTGGTTCATATATATAGAACTTCCAAGAATTTGAGTAGTGTGGTTGTCAATAATGGGTAGAATTGGTGAATGTTACACGTGTGTAAAGTGATCACTTAAACCAGCCTATGACGGTCGTCAGCCCCGTAAATGCCCAGACTTCCATATTCTTCTTCATCTTTGATGAGATGTCAAAAAAATAAGATGAATATTTTTTATGAATATTATTGAACAATGATTAAAGAAAACTCTTGTTTTTTACCACTTGAGTTTTATTATAGACTACATGTTTCAGAAGTTAAACTTCCATCATTCAGGTCTGTATAATAACTATTATTGAACATAAAAATCTAAGGATATTTTTTCTTCATTTGTTTTGCAATCCATATAGCAAATACTAATTTCTATTTTACAGACTATTATTCTGAGATTTGTCTCCCCTGATGCTAATTTATTTTTAAATTGTATACAATACAACAGTACTGTCCAATGAAAGATCTTTGCCAGTATCTTTGTTTTCACAAGCAGCTTGAAAGTATTTACAAATTCCAGTACAATTGCAAACTTTTCATCTGTCTTCAATGTAGGTACTCCAAGAAATAAAAAAAGGCTAAGAATTATATTTAAAGGGCATTCTTGAGGAATGTAAAATATACGCATACAATGTATGCAATTCAATTTAATAATTAAATTATAATATCCTTTGTTACAAAATAATGTGATTGACAGTATTAGAAATATTAGAAGTTTGTGTATAATGTTATTAAAAATACAAAAGATAACATTAATTCACCAATCTATTGTGGTGATATGAATTTTTATGTGTCATTATTTTCATTGCAGATAACAAGTATATACTCTAAATACTATTACTATTCGTTAATTTTAGTGTCATGTGCAGACTCAACAAAATGGTGGATAGACAAATTTATGCAGTTTTCCTTATAAATATATTTTGAAAGTGTTTTATGAAATTAGTTTTTCGTGAAATAATGTGGATATTGTTTACTAGATGAAAGTAAACTGATCACTGTTAAACATAATTTGTATTTTTTTTTTAAATTTCTGTACCTACTATATCAGATAATTAAAAATATTTATTTTATTTTTATAACTAACCAACTAACCATCACGCCGCTTCCCGAAGGGGTAGACAGAGAGAATCGAACACCACACCACTCTGTCATTCCAAACATTCTTCGCCTCTTCCACATTCATGCATCTCCTCATATATACCCGACGATTATTACGGCTCCTGACCTGGCCGTTTTATTATAACTCATAACCTCAATGCATACTTATCAATATGCTTTAAGGTTTTATATAGGGTATAATATTATCTCCTGATATTTCGGACACTTAACACGGGCCTTTTTCGGGGCTTCGTATTGAAATTTCAAGTGTACGCAATTTCGGTACTTCGACATCCTAAAGATGGCCTCTGTATGTGTCGGATACATCCTTTAAAATCTTATGTTCATATTGAATATAGAAAATTATTTTTCTTTTAACTATAATATATTTGAAACCGATTGTCAACTGTCTAAGTATTTGTGAATAGCAGTCATGTTTAATTTATTGACACTTTACTATCTACATATATACTGGGTTCATAATTCTAAAACTAATCTTATTTATTTTCTTACCTTTCAGAGTAGTAATGCGGCACTATACAAAACAGTGAATGTGTCCGGTTTTAAAGGGGGTTCTAGTAAGTATATGCTAGTTTATTTATCTGGTTCTATTTATGTACTGACTTTACTGAGTATTCACCAACTGGTTTTAATTTTTTTTACAGAAATAGTTCAAGTACCTGTACAAACCATTGGTCAATTACAAAAGATGTCAGTTTACAAGCCAAACTCTTCAAATCCAGGTGCAATAAAAAAAGTATGTGTGCAATTTTTTTTTTTTAAATATATTTTATGATTTCATTATCTCAAGAAAAAGAGCAGTTTAGAACGAAGATATAATGTTAATGACAAGAACCAGATGTAACTATTTAAAATTTATAAATAATTTGAATTATAATTAATAATTAATAAATCACTCACTCCTTTCAAGAACGTCATAAATCAAAAAACTTGATTTTTCAGAACGTTTTAAAAGTTTAAAAATATAATACAATATATTAAAAATAAATATCAAGCCACTTATCGAACTTTTTACTGTGCAACAGATCATTTTAGGTAAAACCAGAAGGTTTTTTCTCCATTTGAAAAATATTTAGTATATTAAAAAAAATAATTAAGCAATACCTTTTCTTCAAAATGCAAAAACAACACTTTCTGCCCTGTAGCGGGTAAATATTAAGTTAAAAATATACCTCTTTTGCTGGGATATAGTACATTTTCTGGGCATTCTGAAAACATGCATATCTGAAAATTGACGATTTTTTATTTATGACGTTCTTGAAAGGAGTGAGCGTAGTCAAAATCATTTTCGCACAATTGGCACAAGTGAATTAAATTTTGTATTAATATTTTTAAAACATTTAAATTAAACCCCACTTCAATAATAATCAAATAGTTTTGTTACTCACATAAATGTTATGGTGCGCATTTTTTAAAAATGAATAGTAATTTGTTCGTATCGCTTGTCAGTGCAGACCAATAAATGAAAACTATAACATTTTGGACACTTTCAGGTACAAAACCAACAATCCAGTGTCTCAAGTGGAGGCAAGGTATTAAACGCGGTTCCGGTTATAGATACTCCCAAGCCGAGTGCTCCCATGTCCCCTGTCGAAAGCAAAAATCACATATCAGCCATCCTAACGCACACTTCGAGGAAACGACAAGATTCAGAAACTGAATCGCTCACGGAATAGTAAGAACCCATAAATTATTTATGTTGACCATAAAAAGGAAATATTTTACCTTTTTATAATTTCTTGAATGTTTTTTGCCAATACTTAGTGGCACATTAATTAAAAATTAAAAATTTGTTTTTGGTAGTTTTTTCCGACTGTTTTGTCTTCGGGGATGGATGTACATATCCATCCCTGAAGATGAACCAAAAAGTACCAAAAACTAAAGTGGTTCAAAACGCAGTTTTAGATTTATTTTATATCTTTTTATATCCTGAATTCCAATCCGTAATACTTGTCATTTTTACTTAAAAGTATAACTTGTTTGTACGATAAAATACTGTAAATTTACTACCTATTTAGTATCACTTTTACAATATGCATGGGAAGTCGGAAGAAATAAAATTGGTGTATCGCTGCCTCACCTGATGTGCCTTTTTCACTGTTGGGTCCAGAGAAGTTGTGATTTTTTTAACAATATTATGTTTTAAATTATAGCACATCAAAAAGGCGAAAAGCTGCTGACAAAGTAGGCAAAGGATTGAGGCATTTTTCAATGAAAGTTTGCGAGAAAGTAAGAAAGAAAGGTTTCACTTCATATAATGAGGTGGCAGATGAATTAGTTGCGGAGTTCACGGCCGGCATTCATGGCTCTCCGGACAATCAGGTAATCTCTCTAATATTTTAACATAACTAAGCATTCGCATAGAAAATTCAATAAATACAATGTTCATATATCTGTATGTCTGGTGAAAGGTCTGAAGATGGAGCACTCTATAGATTTGAAATTTTCTCATATTTCTAGGTCAACGCACATTTTTTTAGCTTACAGTTTTAGACCTATATTAAGATATAGACATTTGAAAATCCGAAATTAAATTAAAAAAAACTCACTTTATTTTTTTAAAATTAGACAAGAAACAAAATACTTATATTACATACTTATTTTTATATTATACCGACTTGAAAAATTAAAACTGAAATATTTAAAAAAAAATTAACTTAGGAAAAATACCAATATTCCTTAATGAATCTTGTTTATTGCTATTTTATTTATTGTTTCGGCATTAACTTTGTGGTAAGACATGTTACAATAATTAAAGAAAACACTTCGTTTTTTACCACTTGAGTTTAATTATAGACTACATGTTTCAGAAGCTAAACTTCCATCATTCAGGTCTGTATAATAACTAAAATATAAAATATAAAATTGTTCTATAAATAAGGATAGGGGGAAAGTAAGGGGAAGGGGTTAGTCAAGGAAAAAACAACGGGTATAATAGCGCGCTAATAGATAAAATGTTAAAAAATAAAATTAAAAATAATTTTACCAAAAAATACATATATTCAGCACCTAATAATGATTCAATAAAAAATAAATCTTGGCGAAAAATTTTATATACGGGTTCAATAACTAAAAATATTTCGAAAATCTTACCCTCCCATATCCAACCTGCATATTATACAAATAATAATTTACATAAAATCCTCGATAACTCAAAATCTAAAATTGATTTATTACAAAAAAGTGGTGTTTATGAAATTTCGTGTGGAGATTGTGATAGAAAATATATTGGCCAAACTGCGAGAAATTTAAAGATTAGAATTAAAGAACATCAAAGCGGTCTTGTTAGTAATTATTTTTCGGAATTTGCAAATCATATAATAGATACTAATCACTCATTTCACTCCCATAAATTAAAATTATTACACCTTGTTCCATATAAAGGCCAAATTATGAATTATCTTGAAAATTTAGAAATACAAAAAAACCTGAATTCTAATAATAATTTATTAAATAATATATTGTTTCAAAATTCTTCGCCATTGCTTTCAATTTTTCCTTTGTTTTCAAACTCCGTTCCTTGACTAACCCCTTCCCCTTACTTTCCCCCTATCCTTATTTATAGAACAATTTTATATTTTATATTTTAGTTATTATACAGACCTGAATGATGGAAGTTTAGCTTCTGAAACATGTAGTCTATAATTAAACTCAAGTGGTAAAAAACGAAGTGTTTTCTTTAATTATTGTTTATTGCTTATTTGACTTCTCACATCGCCCACCAAATTTGACCAAAGCCAGTATTGCCCACCAAGATTCTTTTATCGACCACAAGTGGGTGATATTACCTAGTTTGTGAACCTATAATCTAGATCAGGGGCTCCCAACCTTTTTGTACTCTAGAGCACAAGTTAAAATATCGGTAGGGTGCCGGGCACCACCTGTTTTTAAGTACTGTCAGCAAAGGAACCACTCACACATACAATATCACAAACATACGAACATATTTAATAACCTAGGCACTAAAAAAAAATTAACTAACAAATTTAAAAAAATATTCACATTTTTTATTAATGTTTTCTGCCTCTGTTGAATAGTGGCGGGCACATACGAATCGGGCACGGGGTTGGGAACCTCTTATCTAGATCATTAATTCATCCGCAATGCGAATGTTTTATGTGATCATAATATTATTTTTTTCCCATTTTCAGCAATATGACCAAAAAAATATTAGAAGACGTGTTTATGACGCTTTAAACGTACTTATGGCAATGAATATAATTTCCAAAGAGAAGAAAGAAATCCGTTGGCTGGGCCTACCTACTAATTCAATGCAGGAATGTTCTACTTTGGAGAATGATAAGCAAATAAAATTGGATCGTATTGAACAGAAAACGCAACAACTGCATGACCTCATTTTACAGGTATTGTATGTTTGACCAAATACGCACAAAGTAAAACTAGGAAAATAGAAACGAAATCAGTTTTGAAAAAATGTTCCTAGCTTTTACTTGCTAAATAATTTAAATTCTTAGCAATATATTTGTGTCCAAATTTTTGTACAAAAATACTGTATTTACCCCTCAAGGATTATTATTCATATACACATATTATTATTCATACATATCAACAGAGAGAAGTGAAGAATAGAATATATAAATCTGAGCATTTGCAAAGTTTTTGACGTATCATTAGGTTATTTAAGTGACCACTTTATACATTGTGTAACATTCATTATTCTGCCCATGACTGAATGTCTGTATTCAGTTTAATTTGAAGTTTCAATATATGTATTACATGTGACAAAGAACAAACCACATGCAAGTTCCTTCTGCAACTTGTAAAAAAGTTTATGCATTATTTTTATCCCACTTCTGTAGTATAGTGGTTAGTGTATTTGGCTACCGTGCTGGTCCATGTCCGATTCTCAGCAGAGTGAAATAAATATTATGAGTGATTTTTCACTTGGACTGTCTTAGTCTACTTCATGTAATTTATGAGCAAGCTAACTCTGCCCATGAGATGCTATGCTATGCTATATGTTCCATTTGATATGAAGGTTAGAAGAATGCCGAAACCTTTATCACAAGATTCTTTTCTATCTATCGTAACTATCTCCTTTTCATAATACAGTCATCCAATGATATTTGCAATAGTTAAACTGCTAATATGAGACTACTATGCTAATGATCGGATAGCATAGATTTCAGAAATATTTCAATAGAAAATAGATAACAAATTGCCTTATTTTATCATGAAAATTTAATTTTTGTCTGTTTGTAGGTGCCTAATACAACCATGAATACGCCGGCATGTATTATAAAGATTTTAATCATTTTTACTTGCTTTATTTTCCAGCAAATATCTTTCAAGAGCCTTGTAGAACGCAATAAAGCAGCAGAAAATAGGGGACTGACACCTTCACCGTCTTCTTCCATCCAATTACCTTTCATCGTTGTGAATACGAGTGAACAGTCCCTCATAGATTGCAGTATTTCTCATAATAAGTAAGTACCTCAGCTTATTAATACTAAATTTCTTCTGTTTTTACTAACCACAAGCCCAAAGTTGAGGCGAGTTAATGGAATTTTGATAACTATTAATTATATTCATAGTTTTTTTTTTTTATCTTAGCAACATCTAAAAATGTTTTTGATGAATCTTATAATTTAATTTGCTGATCTTACCAAGTTAAGTAAAATAAATTTATATTCATTTCATGATTGATATGCTTTTATTATTTAATGTATCAATTCCAAACCTGAATAAAGTATGTATTGTAAAATATTGTTTTCTTAATTAATTTTTTGGCAAAGCACCCAATTTTGGGTGATACCTGAATATTGTTTTCTTATACATATAATGAAATATAAAATCAGGTTATTGTCATGTGCTTTAATACTTAAACTTATTAAAAATTATTAACAATATTATCCCCCTAGTCTTGAGAGCATTTACATTGGAATGTGGTATTTTTTATAGATACTTCCATTACCTTTAACTCTACTTACAAATTAATATTTACAAAATTATATCCAAAAATATATTTATAATTTAAGATTATTATGAATGAAATTTAATTCTCAAACTTCTATGAAAATACATAAATATATTTTTTTTCAATCTGCAAAACTTGATTGAAAATCAAAAAAGGGATTGGTAAATAATATTCATTTAAAAACATTAAATGATTTCTTCTTTTCTGACTTTGAAATTAGGCCGGCGCAGAAGGTAAAAATACACTTGAATCCTTAAACATCAATCGACCAAACGGATAGAAATACCTTTCCCGTTCTTAGTGTGTTAATTGCCAGGTAGTTAAAGCCGATGCGACCATTGTTGCGCTTTGGGTGCCTAGCCAAAAGGAAAATGTAAAATAATTTCATTTATTCTGTTTTGAACTTAGAACTTGTATGACACTAAATCGCTAACCACCATAAACGACATACGAAATGTAAGTAAATACAGAGGCGGAACATTAGCCAATAACCTTGTGTAATGTTTTATTTGTTCTCTTTTCAGGACCGAATATCTTTTTAATTTCTCTGAAAAGTTTCAAATTCATGACGATATAGATATTTTGAAGCGCATGGGTTTATATTTAGGTAATTATAATTACATATTTTAATTTTATGATAAAAACAATGGTTGAAATAAAAGCATGTTGATATATATTTGATTTGGACTAGATCACATATGTTTAATTATTTATAAACAATAGTTTAGTAATAAAACCCTTTTTCTATTTAAGGATTAGATAAAGGAGAGTGTTCAGAGGCTGATTTACAGAAAGCAAAGAGTATGGTTCCAAAGTCATTAGAACATTACGTAGAACGTGAGTATAGCAATTTTTTACTATTATAATTTTAAGGTACATATTACATATCACTCGGTAGAAATAACTGATTCAATGCAATATTCAGCCCCCAGTACTACATACTTGAAATAGGGTTCACAAACTCCGCAGGGTGCAGTGGAGTGTATAAATGTACATAGTAAGTTAACCATAGTTTAGTTGACATTTTTTTGCAATGGCAATCTAAATCCGAAGTCCATTACATATTTCTCGGTAGATTTCAATAATACTGCTGGATTATCATGTGATTTTTTTATATATTAATTTATTTACTAACAAATAAAAGCACTTGAGATATTGTTTATGGTGCTTTGTTTAAACATTTTGAGACAGGTTGTTCAATAATAAAAGTTATAAAATTGCATTTTTTGTCTGCAGAGCTTGGACAAAAGGCTCACATGCAATTGGAAGATTTACTGGATGTAAACAATATAAAGAGGGAAGAAATGTCAGATGACGGAGAGGAGTGTGAAGGGGAAGAGGAGCTGCTAGAGGGAGAAGGAGAGATGTACTCGGATGACGATGACCAGGACAGCTCCAGCGATGTGGATATCAACGGAGAATGAGCCGCCCTGAGGAGTCCACCCTGCACCCATTGCCATATTGGTGACTACGCGCTGCACCCACAATGCCTGATACTACCTTCTTTCTCCATCGGCGACACGGCTATACTTGTGCCATGACACTTACTCAGTGTGAAGTCGGAATCTTGTGAAGGTGATGTTCAAATGCGAACATAAGTCTACTTAACATTTTCACTTTGGTGCAAAAGTTTTAGATCTTAACAAATTTTTAAACCAATTATTTTATAAGAATTATTTCACTGGATCACATTAATAAAGTGAAGTTTATAAATGAATAGTTTTCTCTCATTTATTTTCATGTCGTTTACATTTCAGATATATTGCTCGGTTGCTGTAATGACAATTAATCTTTCGACTCCTTGGTAGGTAATAATATGGCTGTGCCAGGCATGCTTCAAAATTTTCATATCCTTGGTAAATATGTCAATATCCTGAAATTGTCCAAAAAGCGTCAGGATGTTTCAATATTGACACTGCCACAAATAAAATTAATTGAAACAAGGAAATGAAATTATTGAAATAATTTGGTAAACAAATGCATTTCTTGTTTTTTTTCTTAAAATCTTATCACTCTCACTCTACTGGTGGAAGAGCATTTGGCCTGTAACAGTGAAGTCTCATCAAATTTAGTGTGCTGGTAAAATCACTACCCATGGTAGTTGTAGCTGATCAAAGTGTGATACATGTCTGATAATGTCCTACAATATTGAATTAGTCCCGCATTTTTATATCAGTTTATTTCTTGATATCGGCGCATTATTAACAAAGCATGGTATGTGGCCATTTGCAATCTTAAAATTTTTGCAATATGCACTATAGTCAGCCAATGGAAGTCGAGGATAAACTTATCAAGGAGCATTTGATCTGAAAGATTTGAATAAAATGTTTAAAAACATATCTAGAAGAAAAAAAAATTTATTTACATCAGATACATAATTATTTCACAGAATATTTCAAATGTAGAGTTATTATTGAATGAGTAGTTATTTCAAGTCATCATCATCAAATAGGTCATCGAAATCTGCAACAAAGAAATTTGAATCAATAAAGTCAATTACCTATATGTATAATATTTTCGACACCTCCCTTACTTCACTCCTCAAAAATCTGTTTCTACTGTTAAAAAAAAAACTGTTGCATGTAAGAGGTGCTCACATACATTTAGATTTTTTATGAAATTATAGAAATCTTGTAAAGTTTTGCCTAAAAGACCGTTTTGCATTCATCGATAACTGTGCAAATGGGTCCACTATTTAATCGCATTTATTGTTTTGTATGAAAACACTGATCAGAAGCTTGCAAGTAAATAAATAAATCGCATGCAGAGGGAATTTATTCAAAATAGTATTTTTTGTAGTTGAAATGCTGACACTCAAACATAACCCAAGTGGATTCAAACTGACCAACAACCGATAAAAATGTCTGGAAAATTTTACGTGAGCAAATAATTAAATAGGAATAGATGAAAACTTATCTGCTGTGAAAGGTTAAATAATATAATAAATCATGATATATGTAGTTAATTTTAAAAAAAGATTACCCCTAGGTGGGCCAATAAAGGAAGAAGAGGGTTGTTTAGTCTGTATTCTGTGAAATTAATGTAATAATTCAATCATAGTTCCATGGTCTGTATCAAAAATGCTGTAATATTTGCTGCACTGGATATGTGCTTTGGCACAAGCAGCTCTCACTGTTAGAGAGTGAGCCAATTAAACCCTGAAAAGCTTATTAAACCAATTAACTAAAACATAATTAATGCACCGGATTGTGTAAAATCAGAACTGAAAGCAGATTTTTCTAAATATAAATGATTTTTACAACTCAATGCATTTGTTTGATAACATCTCATTATTTTTGTGATGTGGGCTGTGGTGTGTTAGGAATGGGTGATAGAGAGTTATATTATAAGAGGTATCGTTACCATTAAAAAAGTCCGCGTGAACTGCTTTTTCATTAGCAGCTAAATCCATCAGAAGACCAGTAGAACCTCCTGCCTGAAATTTTGAATATTGCTTTAATGATGAGATCAATTCATTTGATTTGATTTCCGGAATCTAATAATTAGTATTTGTGTCATAATATTATAATTCAAGAAATTTATCTGAATTTGTGGCCTCGCAATTTCCCTTCTTATGAAATAAAAAGTTATAGCCGGATTGCATTGTCGACCCAAAAAAAGGTTATCAGTAAATTTCAATCAACTATTACTATTTGGAGAATTCATGGCAGCTTCCGTATTTTTATACAAAACTGATTTTAGCCATACTAAACTGACATTTAAGATCCAACGGAAATTGTTCTACAGACAAGTTTGTGGAAGCGAAGGAGTCACCTGAATCATTTGAACATACGTTTTCACAATCAAATATTATTTGAATCCTATGAATAGTATGGATTACTCGAATGAACAGAATATTGAATAACTCGATCATTATCATCCACTTCTAATGCACACAATAATTTGTATTTAAGCAATGTTAGTAAAATACGAGATCTTAAAGAAGAAAAAAATTAAGGCATAATTTAATATTTATATATTTGAAACATACTTCTTCTAAATCCATGTATGGACCAACTCCTTCTGGAAACATTTCATCAGCAGCTATTGTGGGCTTCATTTTGGAAATCTGATTTTGAGATCAATAGTTCTTCCGATTCCTATACTTGAAACGAACTCACACTCGACATAAACATATAAACAGAAATTGACGCGAGTGGGAACAAAATGACAGCAGAGATATGGATAACCAAATATTCCATAGATTACGTTGACATTTCCTTGTCTTTTGTAACCAAAGACAATATTTCCTACGTAGATCCATTTCTTATTTTGGGCAGATGTTTTTTCTATATAATTTAGTACTCTATGGCCTTTTCTTGCCGCTGATTTTTGACAATATATGTGCGCCGCTGATTTGATATGTTTGACATATTATAAAGGTGTGCCTTTGATTTTTGACATACAAATTAGTTAGTCTTTGTAGCAATCGTTGATATAATTATACAAAATAGTTAGTCGGGTTTTTGGATATAATCTGCACTGGTGGTTAGCAAGATTTTTTAAGTATTACTTTTTGTTATTTTGTTTACGAACGGGCATGTTGAAAGTTATGTCAGTGTAAACTATTAACAAACATGATTACTTTCTGTCCTAAAATTTGAATCAGATATATTTTTGTAACCAATCACGAATTAATTGACTTTGTATCACAAAATGTTAAATTTTATTAATCCTTAATTTTATTGATCAATTTTCTAGTTATAAACATTGTTCCGTTGTTTTTTGTAAAAATTATAAAATTAATGTCTGCCCTGTGCCGTAATTATTTAACAATGATTTAATTCAAATTCAAATTAATTTTAAAGGATTAATCTGAAGCCCAAACTGACAATGCCAACAGATCGAGAGCCCCATTGTTCAAAAGTTTCCTGGACCCAATATGCTAAAGTTTACGACCCTCTGAAGATTGGATCTATAGATGGTAATATAAGTCTTATTTCTCTTTATTATCAGTGATTTTAATTTCGAATTGCGCTTATGTTTGTATATCAAAATCAAGATTACATACACTATTCTGATGCACTACCACATGCACCATTGGTTTACAAATAAGGGAAAATACAGTGGAACTGTGAAATGAAAACATTGTTTTCTACCTTGTTTTATTAATATATTACAGTAAAAGGTTAAATATCAATTATGTCGTACTGTCTTTAAGCACTAAACTTACTTTAGAAAACGTTAAAATAAACATTGTTTTCTTTTATAGCAAAATAACCTCAAATAAAGTGTGTGTATGATATATTATCATAGATATGACACCGACAGCTCGCATATGTCTATTTTTGGTACTCATGGTTTTATCTTTGTTTAAGTATATTGTGTGACTCGCAGATGGTTGCCTAGACTGACTAAAACAGTATAAATCCCGCTTCTCGTACATCTGTTGAACGTAACAGCAAAACATGCAATATTTAAAATTTATTATGGTGCACCTCATGCTTCTTGACAGTTTTTGTATGCACAAGCATTATGAAATTAAACGTATTAGAAATGTGTGACGTCTCTTTTCTTCTTTTTCTATTAAACCATAATGAGCCACTGCTAGTTATAAATACAAATTTATTTTATGGTTACAATATATCTGGATTGTAAGCCTTCTAATTGCTTCTGATATAGTATTTTTCCATCACGCAATGTGTGATTGCAGTCTTTAAACATTTCTCTCTGTTTTGCATAGTTTATAATGTTTTATGATGTTTTGTTACAGGCACGGATGTCGAACCTCATGATAATGGGATATGGAGAGCATTAAACTCTATTTACATACCTAATAAAAATGTTGTAGGGAAAGCACACCATACAATATTTGTCTCAAGACTTAATCCCAGAACCACAGAAGTAAGTCATTTTTAAGAATGATTTTTTCATATAGCGTTTTTCTTTATTATTAAGTTGCTGGTGTGTGCTAGTATGAGTAAAATAATTAAAAGTTATTTTATTAACACATTTCGGATGGGTATTTTCTACGCCTGCGGGCCGCTGGTGATGGGACTTAAAAATTATGCTCAAGAAAAATTTCACACAATGTGGATATGTCCTCTTTTAATACTTTAATTATTCAATTACGATTAGTATTATGTATTTAGGTTTTCCATAGTGGAAACATTGGTATTATGTTTTTCTTTTTCTTTTGCAAGATCTCTCTTTAATTTTTCAACTTTCATCATTTGTTGTTTTTTTTCAGGACACCATAAAAGAAGAATTTTCAAAGTTTGGTAAAATAGTTAACTGTCGTTTGGTACGTGATTTAGTTACGGGAAAATCAAAACGCTACGCATTTGTAGAATTTGATTCCTCTAAGGCGACTTACACGGCATTCAAGAAAATGCATAAGGAATTTATAGACAATTCTGAGATACTGGTGGATTACGAAATGGAGAGGACAATGCAGGGGTGGAAACCAAGGAGACTTGGAGGTGGTTTTGGTGGAAAACGAGAATCTGGACAGTTGAGGTTTGGTTGTAGAGATCGACCTTTCTTGAAACCTATTATCATTGATGTCAAGAAAAAGAATGAAAATCACAGTAAAATTAAATATGATTATAGTAGAACTGAAGATGATTATAGTAGAACTAAAGAAGATTATAGCAGAGCTAAAGATGAGTTTAGTAGAACAAAAGATGATTATAGCAGAACCAGAGATGATTATGGCAGAACTGAAGGCGATTACAGTAGAACTAAAGATGTTTACAACAGAAGTGAAGTTGATTATAGTAGAACGAAAGATAATTATAGTAAAATCAAAGATGATTATAGTAGAACTAAAGATGATTCCAGCAGAACTGAAGATGATTACAGTAGAACTATAGATGATTATAGAAGAACTAAAGATGATTATAGTAAGACCAAAGATGGTTGTAGCAAATCTAGAGATCATTATAGCAGAAGTAAAGTTCATAAAAGAAATGACAGGTGGTGATAAATGTAATCAACAATTATACTTTTACATTAAATAAAATATGTTTTAAAAAAGCTCATTTATTGTTTAAAATCGGTGATGGGTGGCTCTGGTACTGTAAAATAAATTTATTGATGTTACATGTATGTTATTACAGTATGGGAATTTTTCAAACTTGATTTAATATAAATATGAAACACTTTTATTAAATGTATTTTTTTTTCTCAATAAGTAGATACACATTGTTAATGCAATTATTATGGGCTTCCGGGAA
Source organism: Brachycentrus maculatus (assembly GCF_059751285.1). Classification (NCBI taxonomy): domain Eukaryota; kingdom Metazoa; phylum Arthropoda; class Insecta; order Trichoptera; family Brachycentridae; genus Brachycentrus; species Brachycentrus maculatus. The sequence continues at coordinate 363,605 of NW_028281193.1, forward strand.
ATACTCAGCTGAGAAGGTAGTAGACAATGACATGATTTTTATTCTCAAAAAGAACTTCTGGGTTACTAAATAATTTCCTTGAATAACATAAAAAAATGGAAAAGTTATTCCATATTGTTTTAACATTTTTCTTTACTTATCGTTTCTATTAATATTTGATAACTTCCTTTACGGTGGTTATTATCAAAGGATCAAACTCTGTTTTAGAGAAACACGGTGGATATAAATACCTGTGGTATATTTTACTTTCAAATGCAGGTGTGACTTGACAAGCATACTTAACTTGGATTAACGTACCTACATTTGCCAAATCTAATAATAAGAATTTACTTATTTATATAGCCCTATTTTCACACAATGTCCTTTTAGGGTAGATTAACATTTTTCATATTTACTATATCTTATACTGTTAGCGTGAAGCGCCCTTATAATCACTACAATCTTGACCGAAACTCCATACGCTTCTATGATGTTCTAAAGAGAAGACCTGTGCGGGGTATCAAATGCTTACTCACAATCTACAAAGCAGCAGGCAAGGGCGCAGTACCATTCATTACTTTCTGGTTGCCACTTTGCTGTAGAAGACATCATAAGTTATGGCCGGCATACACCCTGCCAGATAGAAAGTCAGCTTGATTTTCTCTGCATTATCGGTCGCTGTTCTTCAGAAATGCTTGTTTGAGTGATGCCACAACAATGATTACATAATGACAGGTCACCCTTTTATGGAGGGCTTTAATTTCCCCGTTTACTTGGGACCTCTCCTTTTCCCATATTTTTGAGAATAGGTGTTAAAAGGGGTCGAGGATTGCATCCATGCAACTCTCAACGCATTCTGGATATATTCCGTCAACACCTGGGGTAGGACATTGTCTCCTTCAGCTTATCAATGTTGACCTGACTCGTCTTTGTCTGACCAGCACGATTTAGCTTAAGCCTTTTCTTGCCCTTGACTAGCTCATGGTCACTGTAGACATAAGCGCCTCTGTATGTACAGACGAATAGGAGTTCTCTGCGATGGGCTGCAGTATAGAGAAAATTGTCAATCTGCAATTTTGTATTGCCATCTGGAGAAGTTCAGGTATATTTATGGATGTCATTGTGAGGAATGTGTCATTGTGCCCCTTATTAATAGCTCATTAAAGGTTGCAAGTTTGAGTAGTTGCTCACCATTATTGTTCATGCAACCAGGGCCATAACTAGACATCACTGCTGGACCAAGTGCTGAATTGGTACTGAACATTGTTAAACATGAAATGTATTATTTATTGTCATCATACATTTTATGAGTGCTGTTTTTTTAACATAATTATATTACATTTTCATGAAGAAATTGCATCTGCCAAAGTGAAATGTGTGTACCTCTATTCGGCTGTCCAAACTCAAAACACAGTAAGGGTCATTTTTTTGGAGTACGTTTTTTTTTGCATTTTTGGACTAAGTAGATTCTGCTTAGTCCAAAAATGCAAAAAAAATGTCCCTTACTGTGTTTTAAGTTTGGACAGCCGTATTGTGATGACACATTTTATTTATTGTAAGATACATATATGTATATTACATTTGACAATGCTTATATTTTCCTTTAATTTTTTTATTGGTAAAGCACAAAATCATCAATTACCCTAGCAATTTCTCTATGTCGGGTCAAATCCTCAAAATTACATCCTTTGAATTTGTGATAAAAAATAAATCAATCCCTTTTATTTCATCGATTACTTTATAGTTGAAAATTTTTCACACAATGTGTACTGTACCGCAAAGCTAATCCCCATCCAATAAAACATACTGATTTAGAAATTAACCATATTTTTTTTGCATTCTTGTGATGGTTCGAACATGAGAGTTCACCCAGGACTGGTAAAGATAGTTCTTCTTACGGTCGAGTAGTGTGAAATAAATTTTTCACACCCCGTAAAGCTTAAGTTAGGAGTTAATCTCTTATGCCTCACAAGGCCTGTCTGCAAACCCTTGAATAATTAAGATATTTTAATTTCTTCAGCCTGTGGGCATCATTAGAATTTAAAATACTTGGTTTATTTTTGCATCTTGAAGAAGTTGGTACACTTCTCTAAGATTTATATAAAAAACAAGAATTGTGATATCACATACTAATCGGAAAATATATAATAAGGATATAAAAAAAAAGTTAATTATCCCGAGGAGGGAAAGGTTAGGCGCTGAACAAAAATAAAATAGCACCCCTTAGTGCTCCACATCACAGATCTAACTCATTAGCTTTATCCTACTTTGCCTAATAATTATTAACAAGTGAAAAATCCCATTACAGAAGGTATGAGTTACAATGTAAGGCTGTGAGCATACGCATGGTCAAAATACATATTTTACTATGTATAAGTCTTCTTCTTCAAACCCTCATCCGCACCTCAGTGGTGCACAGGGGACTGCATATAAACGCAGCGTTATCTTGATCGTTAACCCATGAAGGAAAGGTGATCAGCCCTCCGCTTCAGGTACCAGTCCAGGGTGATATTGAATAAGTATTAGAGTGAATAAATCACTTATATTTATTTGACCCCCCCCTGGGAATCGAACCCGGGACCTCCAGAATGGTAGCCGAGCGTGCTGACCATTACGCTATGGAGGCGAACTCAATATTAAAGAAAGGCCAATCTCAATATTACGTACCTACAATAATCTATAAGTAGGTACGTAATATTGAGATTGGCCTTTCTTTCAGTAATAATTTGAATATAGCCCATAGCATTTCAAATTAGATTTGTCTATGTATTTGGTTAATTTTCTCTGTGACTCTATCTGTCAAATCAGTGTCAACGTCAACCTGTCCAAGCAGTATTTGATTATAACTTACTGTCTAGTTTATTTACATCATATTTACCTCTATTAGCGATGAATATATAACTGAAATCCTTGAGTAAAATGAGTTATGCAAGGCGTCGTCATATCGGCCTTGAGTATATGGAAGCGCAAATCCTTGATCTTATTTTTATATATTTAGATCTTCGCGATTTACGGAATTGTTCACTAGTATGCAAAGCGTGGTATCGAGTTCTCTCTGATGGAAGTAATGAAGTTTGGAGATTCCAGTGTATGCGGAGGCTTCCAGAGGAAATAATCAAATCTAAATTACTGTCCACGATTCCCCCATTTAGATCAAAATTGCGCGCATACTTTCATGCGTGGAATCCCAACGACTGTTCAAGAAATATTTACATAAAGCCGAATGGATTTACCCTGCATAGGTTACTTTTATTTATTATATTTATTTATTAGGATTTATTGAATTTATTCCTATGCCTAACAGTCAAATTTATGCCCATTGATTAGTACTGATAATAAACAGATAGGATAATCAAACTTTATTTTAAATCATGAAATTATGATGACTTTGATTCTGATTATGTTTTTTATCCATAGTTAACTATGTATATTTTTTTTTCAAAGAGTTCGTTTATTTCGTAATTACCATATTTTAAATTTGATATTATGCTACCAGCAATACCAGTACAGTTTCTTTACTAGCAAATTTAACCGCGGCGTCGTTACGAGACATTGAAAAGGCCATGTGCTCACCCACAAAATTTATTTGAGGAAAATGCTAAAAAATTGTAACCTAAAAAAATTTTTTTTTGATAATTTTAAAGTTTTATTTTCCACCTTGTAGGCTGTAAAGGCTATGCATAACTAGAATTATCTATTGTTGTCACGTGACCTTGTGTACAAGCGTACACAACGGTTATGTGCTAATAGTAATGATGCAATGTAGTTTACTGTTTTATTTATTGTATTATTAGTATAAATACAACTTAAAATTTATTCAGTTCAATATGTATTGTGTAATTTTTCCGCCTCCATAGTGTAATTGTCAGCATGCTCCTTGACCGTTCTGGAGGTCCCGGGTTTGATTCCCAGGGGGGTCAAATAAATATAAGTAATTTTTTTCACTCTAATATTTATTGAATATTATCCTTGACTGGTATCTGAAGCGTAGGGCTGATCATGTTTCCTTCATATATTAACCATCAAGATAACACTGAGTTATATGATACATTGCCCCATGCACCATTGGGGTTTGAATGAAAAAATATAAATATAATTTCCTTGCCGGGCTATAAAAATAACAATATTTCTATTTTTATTATATCGGATACCGAATTATTCACCCTACGGATGAGATATCAATTTTTAAAGCCTAATACTTATCGCTCAACTGATGGCGTAACCATCAGCCATACTTCACAAATGTACCGAAAACCTTACGGGTATGCAGAAGGGTCTAAGACCATTGCAAATATACAGGTTTCAAGAATTAATGCAATATGGATGTTTAAAAATAGGCAGAATGTTGAACGTTACACAAGTGTATAAAGTGATTGCTTAAGCCAGCTAAATGCCAGGTTGTAAGCCCTGGGATGCTTAGACTTCCATGATCTTTTATATAAAAATAGATAGATGTTTCATCTCAAGTTAAGACACCTATAATATTGATACACCACCCGTAGAATAAATAATCGAGTGGTAAAAAGGAAGAATGATGCATGTTTCATATCAAGTTGAAACACCTTTAAAAATATAAAAATAGCAACAAAATTATCTGTTAAGATAACTACTGTATGTTATAAAATATCAACAACAAAAAACTTGATTTTTAAATAAAACAAACTAACTACCTAACCATCACGCCGCTTCTCCACAGGGGTAGGTTAGGTTAGGTTAGGTTAGGATAAATAGATGAGAATAGAATGCCAGGTATGGCGTTCTGTTCTTCCTCATTCGTGCATCTCCTAGTTTTACATTGTTTTGTAATAATGTAAAAAAATTCTAATAAGGGATATTCTTTTTAGGAACCCTGTAGCACAAAGCACAGATGCTGCCAGAGGCAAAATAGGTTTCAGAAAAGGCAGACACGCTTGGGAGGTGATATGGGAGGGCCCCCTGGGGACGGTGGCCGTCATAGGTATTGCCACCAAGGAAGCACCTTTACAGTGCCCCGGCTACGTGGCGCTGCTGGGCTCCGACGACCAGAGCTGGGGCTGGAACCTCGTAGACAATCACTTGTTGCACAATGGGGATACCCAAGGAAGCTATCCTGTGTTGAACAACCCTTCCAAATACCAGGTTTTTATGTCGCTAATATTATATTACATTATTTCAAGTATGTCTGAATCTTCATTCACGAATTTTAGGTTTATCTCCATTTAACACATTTATTTTTTTAACTTTTTATTTATTTAATACAGTTACTTTTTTAATTACAAAATAATATATTTTCTAGACATTTATACATATGGCAAACTTTTAGTTTTAGATTCGCTGTGCCTCTCCAAAACAGAGACTGAGCTCTTGTGCTTGGAGAGGGACTTACTGTCATGGTTTAATGTTTTATATAATTAATGGTATAATAGTCTTTTTATATATTTTTTCAAGATTTATATGCAATGGCATTTATTTTTTATTTAAGAATTTTTATACCTTGTATTTTTTAAATTTCTTTAGGGAGTTTATTGAAATATTTAATTCCCAAATATTTGAAGTTTTGTTGAAATTTCTTAGTATTGCATTTTGGAGTTGAAAAATCATTTAAGAATCTCAAGGATAAACTTTTTTTAAATTCAAATATTTATCACCTTTTGGTATTTGAAAAATTACGTTTTTTTTATAAATGGTTTCTATGTTTGGGACTTGAAATTTTATTATTTACATTATTTCCAGGAAACGCTTAAAAGCATGTTTTAAATACTGTTAGTAGAGAGTGGGAGATGCGTATAAGCGTTCTATTTACTTACTTTTGGTAAAGCGCGAGAGACGCCAAATAACAATATAAAAATTTGGTTTGTGATTACTTGTGATTAGTATACTGAGGGTTGGGCGGCGAGCATAATAAGGGTCAGGGTCAACAAAAAAAAACGCCCGACAACAAGAGTTATTTATATTCACTTTAAGGTGGAGACTGACCGGAGCATTTCGTCGTAACATAGCATCGTAACATCGCTCGTGGCGAGTATCAGCGAGCATCCGAAACTATGGATGGAGCGCTCGGCTCGGTGTACTGACTGCCTGAATGCTCGCATCATAACATGTTACGTTACGACGAAATGCTCCGGTCAGTCTTCGCCCTTATATACATGCAACATTCGCCATTCTACCCATGATTGACAACCACGCTACTTACATTTCTGAAGTTAAATTTATACTACAATTGAAACCATCTTGCACATGCTACTTCTTCGGCACCATTTATGGTTGAAGGTCTCTGCTAATATTTTTTTTACTAAATTTAACCTTAGGTGGTGTTGAAAAATTAAGTATAAATGTATATTCCGAAATTTGAGTAGTCATGAATCATGAGTAGAATGGTGAATGTTACATGTGTATAAAGTGATCACTTAAACTAGCCTATGATAAGTTGAAGCCCTGTAAATACCTAGGCTTCCATATTCTTCTTCAACTTTTTTGTTGTAGTAACATGGCAGATCTTAACCGCAAGTCAATTGTAACTTTGTATTGAAACTGCGAATTGCCCCTCCGTAGCAACTTGACTCTGTTGAGCCCAACTGCTTCAAGCTTATCTGTTTCTACACTAAATGTTTAGACTTCCATATTACTTTTTCAAAAAATATATAGGATATCTTTAATATATATCTGGATAATAATCTTGGGGGGTTATATCTAATACAGTTGATTTCATTTAATTTGAATACATGGGACATTGGACCCAATTAAGCTACTGCCTTAGTTGACTGAAGGCAATATGAAATTAAACATTTTTTGTATATTTTTCTTTAAATCTGTTCATTCTAAGAATTAATAAAAACTCAAACAAAAACAAAAAAAAGTAAATGATAAACCAGAATGCAAAACAATTATATGAACCAAAATATATTTTCATAAGTGCAGAGGTTTGTACAATTTTTTTCTACAGTAAAGCATCAAGTGTATTTAAATTTAAGTTTTGTGTGCACTAGAATGACGAAAGGGGTGTCATTTGTTGCTGCAGACCAATCCGCAAGATTGAGACTACAGAAGTGTGCACTTCTAAAAAGTATAGCTCTTCCATAAAGATTTTCAAAAAGATAATATCATTTACTAATGATTATTTGTAATCCATATATTTTGTTGTGTCTTACAGGTTGGAGAAAGGATCAGAGTTATATTAGATTGCAGAAACAGTACCCTTTCGTTTGAAAGAAATAATGATTTTCTCGGAGTTGCTTTTAGAGGTAAATATTAACACATCAAATAAGTAATTCAATACATTGTTTGGGCATCAGAAAAAAAGCTACCTTTTTGTACTCAATTAAATAGTTGGGATTTTTAATAACATATTAGCAAATAACTAATTGCAGTATGTAATTTTTTCAAATCCCGTTTAATCACTTTTTTTTCTCTTCTTGATTATACTAATTTCTCATTATCTGGACCATGGTAATCCCTATTTTGTAAAAATATATATGTTTTACTGTACTTATTTTTTTTAAATTGAGGGGTCCAAAATTACTAACTGCAATTAATTATGTAAACTATTTGAATATGAGCTCAAAATATTTAGTATTAAGGATATATGCCTATATTAAATGTGATTTTTCTTACAGGTTTGCCAAAGAAAAAATTATACCCAACAGTTTCTGCAGTATATGGAAATACTGAAGTATCTATGGTATATATAGGTCCACCATATGATGGTTAGCATTGTATAACTTTTATGTGAATACTCATTGTAATTGGAGTTATTTTAAGACTTTCCATTTCTTGAGAGGTTGTTTTAATAAATCGCTATAATAATATCGAATTAAGTTTAATTGGAGAAACTATTATACACTTTTTTTTTCAAAAATATTTTACAAATTGTAACAGTAGATTTAATACTGTTACATATTTTTATTTTATTTTTTGTTTTGTGAATAATTATTTCATTCATATTATTACTGTTTGACTGTTTATAGGGTGTTTGACTAGATGAAATAATTATATTCTCTTTTCATTACATATACATGACACTTGATTTACAAGTGCCTCTGATTTATGTAAGTGCAGTAAGTACCATTTGTAGTAAATGCTACAAGTTGCCATAAGCGGACTCTATATATACTTAAAAATGACAATGCCTTATGTATGCTAATACAATATATTATACATATGCCTTTTATGTCAAGTCTTCTGATATGTGAGACTTGTTAACATAACTGTTTGAATCCCTCATTAAGAACATTCCGTAGGGCGAATCACTATGAACAATTATGGAAATTTTGCCCATTCTCACATATCATGTGTCTCACACATCATGCTGTTGAATATATTCCATTGTCAAAATAATGTCTGTAAGTTTATTGTTTTCACAAATTGGCTATTTTTTTTTTTACTATGTATACATAATAAACCAAATGTCTATGATCTAGTTCGGATGAGTCTGTACTATACATTTTTAACCAAATTATACTTTGTATTTGGATTTAACATCAGTTATTAAAATTGATAAACAGAAACAGCCAAAAAGCAATTAGGTTAGCACCAAATATGTCTAAACTATGCTTATCGAAAGTGGAATGAAAAATATTGTTGGTGTTTTATAAACTTTACTATATTATCGATAGTTCACTGATGAAACACCCACTTTTTTAATCAGTGGATAAGTAAATATTGTGTCAAGACCAGATCTATACAATGCAAGTCAAATCCTTCCCTCTCTAATAGAATGTATTATAGATTTTTTACATGACTGAATACAGACATTGTTGTAAATGTATTTATATTTAGGTTACGTAGTTACCGTTATGAATATATTATGATTATGGAAATGAATATTGTAAATCATTGCATTCCATTATTGGATTATCTTATTTTAGTTGATTTTCATTCATTGTTGTCACACCTTGTTCAAATATCTTCAAGAGCCTGATCAAGACATTGAGATATCAGTAAATTGTTAACCTATTCATATTACTTCCGGACATAATCCCGAACGGTCACTGGAGAGAATTAAGTACTTTTTTCATGGTGTTCCACCATCAACACGTTCAGTGACAATTTTATTAAAAATTAATGTAAAGTTAAATTATTTTTTTATTGATTGTAATTTGCAAGAGGATATATTTTAATGGTTCAAATCGAATTGATTTATAATACATGGTTAGGTGTTGTAGCTTCATTAAGCCATTAGCACTCTCCAAGTTTTTAACTTTTATCTTACACATAGGTATCACTTACACATTTGTATGCAAAGCAAACCATTATTATATATTTTTAAACTTGCATCTCTAATAATTATGTATGATTTTTTGTGATATTATAGTCATGTATTTATGCTTTAGCATAAAGCCATTTGTAAAATAATTATGTACCGTCAAATATTTTCAAAAAACTTATTGACAATTTCATAAGGCGTTTTTAATACAGCTTTGGATAATATGTATTTATCAGTTACCTATCACTTGGCACAGGATATTTTTTTAAAAATAATTTCATTTCTTTTTGCATCCAGCAGTGTAGGCGTTAACCTTAAACACTTAATGAATTTTTTTGTTTTAGGAAGGTTTCCAGTAACTCTGGTATTCCAGTAATGTTTATGTGTAAAATGTACTTGTTTTTTTATTTAATTATGTATAATTTTATTCAAAGTTATACGTAATTTACCTATTAAGATTTACTTGTCTGGATCTAGTCATTTTATTTTAGAATACTGTACAAACTCGTTTTATTATTGGTTTTCCGATTGATCCTACATTTAGTATTCTATTATATTAAGGTTAGCATATTAAGATTTTATAATTTATTAACCGTTGATGCCTTTATTGATGGAAATTGTGTAAATATATTGGTATGTATAAATTTATAGTTAGAATTGCTAGAATATTGTGTAACTTATGTACTAGGTACTAATCAATACAATTATAATGTGTTTTGTGACGCAGCAAACACCTCATTTTTTTCAACACTTTATTTATTTCACTCTAAAATATACTAAGGCATGCAGATGGCTCTAAAACCTTATCGGTTTAGCCAAATCATTTGTTTTTTTATATATCATTTTTGATATAAATTATAATAATGCTCACAGCCAAAAAAGTGTGATTGAACTATGTTGGTTTTCTATCTTGGTACAGTAAAAACTCATTAATTTGAAGAACAACTGTAATTTGAATTATGCCTTAATTTAATATAAATAAAAAAGTCCAAATACTGGTCCTTTGCAATAATTAAAAAATAGATGATTTAAAATGCAAAATATGATTTATCCAAAATTCTTAGTAAAATTATGATATAAAAAACTAATATGAAATTTGGATATATTTTTTTTTCGATCGTTTTTTCCGATTTCATTTATCGTCTTGCTATGGTGTCAACAAAAAATACAAAATACTTTTGAAACATTGCAGTATGTCAGTTTTCTTTATCGGAATTAGACTTACAAAATAAAAAAAATATATTATCCACTGACACTTCGTGATGGAATTGCATTTTTAATTTATTATTAGATTAAAACCAATATTTTTAGCTTTTCCACTTTTTTTATTTGACCAGCGACCGGGTTTCGTCGTTACCGACATCATCAGACTGGTGAGAGGCTATACAAATTGTTATGTTATATATAAAAGAAGGCAGGAGTTGATAACCATGATTTGATATAATTTTACTGAGAAATTAATTTCTCAATAAAATTATATCAAATCATGGTTATCAACTCCTGCCTTCTTTTATATATAACATAACAATTTGTATAGCCTCTCACCAGTCTGATGATGTCGGTAACGACGAAACCCGGTCACTGGTCAAATAAAAAAGTGGAAAAGCTAAAAATATTGGTTTTAATCTAATAATAAATTAAAATAAAAAATGATTTTTTACATTTTAAAATTCTTTCCTCTTTTAGGTTCCTTTTATTTCAAATTAATGAGCATTTACATGATTAAAATAACTTCCAAACAGGGTATATAAAAATATTTAATGCATTTAATTAAATTTATTACCATTTTAAACTAAAGAATGTATGTTGTTTGTTTCTGTAGTCATCCAGAGGAACTTGTGGTTCTTAGACTGATCATATTGTAACCATTGTATGAAATCTTATTTTATCATAATATAGTAGAAATTTTGTAAATACACACTTCCTATTCGATGATGAAAATGTAAAACAAGAAACTTACTAAAATCTCACTCTCCATGTGTTTTACCTTACTGAAAAAATGTTTATACTGCGGAGCCAAAGATATTAAACTTAATATTGTAGGTTTTTTTGACTCTGTCAATTCTAGTCATCTCATGCCAATGCTAAAATGTTATATGTAGCTGAATCCCAAGTATGTAGTATGCTTGTGTAAATAAGCAATAAATACTGGTTTTTGTATTAGAACTCTTCTAGTTCAACAAATTTAGTCAGTAAAACATTTTTACATTTGCTCTATTATCGCAATGCTTATTCGACAGATTCGCCCCTGTATGATCCATGAAGTATGGCATTTCTGTGTGATATCTTTTGAACACAAAAATACAACACTTTATGGTTACTGGAGTTAGGAATGTTGCGGTGCAATGTGGTTTTCTTACAAAAAAAATATTTTGCAGAAACATTCATAAGTATTAATTTGATAAACATAGTTATACTAAAATAAAATAAATATCAAAAATTTTTGGTCAATTATGCCATTTTTTTCACTAAATTTGTTTAACGCAAGCAGAGAAGTATAATTACAAGGAAATATTTGATGTTTTAAAATTTGGTTGCATTAATCAGTAAAAATAATTCATCTTCATCAATATTAAAAATCGCATTCAAAATAAAAAATAAACAAAAATCATTATTTCAAAGTGTCGAATACGCATTGCTGACAACTATAGTTTTAAATACATTTGTAAACAGTCTGTTAAAAAAGAGTAAAAATTAAATAAATCCAAACTCCATTTTTTTTGCAATGACACCACCAAATTACAAGTATGTTATTGTGTCATTGGCATTGTTAACTCAATTATTTTCTACTCTATTTTGGCAGACTACTTGATATTTTGTGTGCGTTTGAATAGTATTAGATAGCCCAACTTATAAATCAATTAAATGGCAGAGAATCTGACACATCTTTTGTAATTCAAGAAAAAATTCACAGACCTGTGAGATAAAATGATCAAGCCTTATTTAATTTAATTTAATACCTTTTTTAAAACAGGATTTAAGCTTATGTATCCATGTAGACTGTTTTGGTGTATGACATTAAGCATCTTTTTTGAAAAAACTACTTTATATGTTTTGGACTGTGTCTGATTTAGAAAATCCTCAGAAAAGATTTTTGAAAACAATACCAATTTACATATGAAAAATTGTTATTTTCTCGTTTAAAAAACTTTTAAATCACACCAAAAAGAATGTCTCACAGATTTGTATAGTTTGTCAACATGTGCTTTAAACCCAATAACTTACTTTACTTTTCGTAAGGTATATGGAAAAAAGTACACAATTCTTTGGGCCACGTTACAGGCACAGGTTTAGACTCTCCATCCACTTTATCGCTCTTGGCGTTGCTTCGTGAAGGCCTTTAAGGTCAGGAGGACGTCTCCTGGTGGGGCACTCCCCCACTATGTGCCGGAGAGTCGGTCCCACAGTCGCATCCTGGAGATGGTTTCAGCCCCCCAGCCCACTTGTGGCAGAGTAACCAGTTTGTGGTTTTTCACATCGTTCTCCTCCCATATGGACTTCCAAAAGAGCTTAGCATCCTTACTGGTCGTCAATTGTCCAGATGGGGACAATTTCTGGACTTGAGTCTCTTGCATGGATGCTGGAAGATGTCCTTGAAAGCAGGGGGTTACTTCCTGCTTTATCCATCATTTTTATGGATGCCTGGGATCTACGCAAGGTTGGGAAACACAGTAAGACCCTGTTTAACGCAAGGGATACACTTTAATTATAGTGCTAGACAAAACAGTGTTAAACGAGGTCATACATCAAATATGTCAACATGCAAATATTTTAATATTAACACGTACTGTAATGATATCAAATGCACAGCGTGACTGCATGTGAGTATCGAAGCAACAAAATTATGCACAATTTCGGGGAATATCAATATCGCGTGCAGTTTCAGAGAATCCCAATATGTACTATGGTGTAATACGGAAACAGCATTAAGTGTCGTGATAAATTTTATTAGCAATGGATTTTTTTTCCCTCTATTAATTTTAATGCCTATGACCAAAACAGAACTATCCTATACTGTAATATATTGATCATATAATATGAAAAGATATGAAATCACCACTGCGTTTTTGTCATTTGGGGTATTCAAGGTTGAATAATCAAATATTGGAAATTTAAAAATATAAATCTGGTGACCAATAAAATTGAAATATTAAATTTCCATTACTGAAATTCAAAATATTTAATCTAGAATATCTCTGAATGAAAAAAAAATGCATTGGGTGATCAATATTTATGTACATTTTTATGTTATCTTTAAAAAATGGCAGATAAACACTGTTAGTTCTTCCAATGAACCAGTTTAAAATATTTGTTTTAGGATGAATTAAAAAAACAATATTAAATTATGTTTAAAATATTAATTCCAGCAGAAATGTAAATAAATTATTACTAATATTTTTGTGTTTTTTTGTTGTTGTAATACTGTACTGAAGCTATGCTGAATATATTTAATCTTTTCCATATTTTCATTTTATCAATCATCAAAGTATCAAATAGGTAGAGAGGAAAACAAAGGAGATAAATGAATAACCACAAGTATGTTAACTTTTTTATTCAAACAATAACAGTGAAACTATTTTAATATCATTAAATTTTAACAAGGGTGAATTTGTTTTGGCTCGCTGCGAGAACAACCTCACAATTTAAATTTGAAGCGACGGGGTGTTTAAAAAGTGCTCCTGTGAAAATCAAAGCTATGCATTAAGCTATTGTACATTAACATGTTTTTAAGACTTCATTCCATCAAATTATTATAAAATATGTAGTATAGTGACCACATTACCCAACAAAGTTATCACGGTTCAAATTTTGAGCTGTAATGCTGTTCTCACAAATGAGCAAGATGTAAGGTTTATTGCATGGCATCTAAGCGTGCTACAATACTTCAAATCTACATATATTATTTGTGTTTACTTTTAATTGTATTAGGTACACTCGGTTAGGGCGTACCGGGGCTAGTTGAGGGAGCAGTTAAAATATGCAGAGTGGAATAATATGCCACATCTTCCCACCAATCTATTGCTCAATGTATACGGCCTTACTCACATATATGTCATTTGAGAAATATGGGAGAATATAATAAGTTAACTATTGATTATCTTCTTTAGGCAGATTTTTATTGTGTTTAAGATAGATATATCGACCCTTTCCATACAGCCCTGCAGTGTCCTCGCTCCAAGAGTATGATTTTTTCAGATTTTTTCAAATTTACTTAGACACAATCTTTATCTAACTGGCGTTTACGATGATTCGCCAGAAAAGAGTCAATACCATTCAACCGCGGGGTTCAGAATATATTTAAAATATTTGTATTTTACTGATTTATTTTTTACTCTTTTATGAGAGGTTTATTACCTAATGTAGATATTGTAATATTATTAGCTATTTAAAATAGCTAAACATACATTTTTTGAAAAATAGTAATTGCTACAATTATATTTGTTGGAGCTATTTCATTAAAAATCAAACACTAAAATAGTGGCCTGCTATCCCCAGTCTGCCCTGCATATTTGGACTATGTGCAAGTTGCTTTTTTTCATTTTACCATTAAAAAATAATTTTTCCACTTTTTTTTGGAATCAAAATGTGTTTTGCTATACAAATGCTTATTATTCAAACACCATATTACTTAATACTACATCACCGATGTGAATTTGGCGACAAGATTGACTAATAAATAAACAACCTTTTGAGTTGTGTGCCTACTAAGTAACATATTTTTAAGACTTGAAGAATATTCTCAGATCAAAGTGTAGGATGTCGAATTGAATTGATTACAATTTAGAATAAAGCTTAGGAACTTAGGCATGTTTTTATTTTCCTTTCAGACAAATGCTCCATCAAACACAGAAGTATAATTTGATGTGCATTACATTATTTAAAAATCCTAATAGTTTTTTTATACTACAACTAATTTCTACTGTTTCTATACGGGTACTTGAATGTACATTCTTATTTGTAAAGTAATATAAAGATTAACTTTGAGTTCTCATATGGACCATTTATTTGAGTAACAAGTTTTTATAGTTAATCTGATACAATTCTGAGATAAACTATATAACAAATAAATAAATGTTTATTTCCACACATTGCAAGATCAATCAAGAAAGAGTCATGTTGGTTCATACCACCCTAAGAGGAAAATTACAAGAAAATGTTAATACAGGTAGGTACAGTATGTTTGTCCATACAATAATATTTATACTGTGGAAACATCCTGAAGCTGGGAAAAGAAAACCGGATGGCCAAAATTGACCAAAAAAGATTGAAAGGTGCAGCGTTTTTAGAATTTACAATAGACAGTTTTTCTCAAAACTATGAAATGCTGACTTGGTTTATCGAAAAAAAAGATTAGAGCATAAAAGAGATATATTGTCTATATAAGTATCACTTGTTGGTGTTGTATTGTTTGCTTTTATTTTTGTGCTATTTTAACAAATAAATCACATATGGTTGGCTAGTACCTTTATCTCCATTCGTTTACTAGAACCTTGGTCAGGGAATCTGTCAGTGAAACTCTCTCCCTCTTAGAGGGAAGATTTCTACCCAAAAATGTATTAATGGCTCTGAGGCAGTTTCCTGCATAGTCAACTGACCTGACTGGGGTCTATCTAGTTTAATTATTACCTGTGATCTCTCTTGCCTTCGAAATCATTGATCAAGGTCCGACATTAGGAGGTTAGTGATAATCTCAGGCAAGTCAGATGGAATAGTATCATTTCTCAAATAAATGATTCATATGAAAAATAATGCTTATAACATTACGTAGGAAAAATTGAGCGGCAATTTCACTTTTTTTTATAATACTTATAACCTAAGTATAAAAAAACTGCATTGCGCCAAATTGAAGTCATACAAGTAATACACAGGTTAAATGATGTATAATTCATCAATAAATAAATTAGAAATTATTATAAATAAAATTAAAATAACAAAAACCCGTCAATATTCTATTCATTAATTGCCTATTTAGGATAATAAATCGGGGCTTATTAAATTATACATAGGTACCTATTATAACTCGCTTATTTTATTTTATTCATATCGTCATACCAAATAAGCTATGAAAAGTTCTAACAATTGAATTAATGGGATCAAACATAAAAACTTATTACAATATCATATTAAATTTAGTAGATATGAATAATTAGCTCTCTAATAACAGCAGGAGATGTTCAGTCTTTCTAACAATAGTCGGATGTATTTCAACTCGTAAAATCATATTCAAATTGTATTTTAAACCATTAATCACATATTTTGACTATGTATCTGGTAACAACTGATTGAGGAAAAAGTAAAACTTTTAACAGTTGCATTCTCCAAATAAAGTATTATTAATAATATAGCACTTTTATTGGCTCGATTTCCATGAAAACACGACTTTGTCTGGTCCTTTTGCAGAAATCTTTACTTCTTAAGTAGTTACTACGTAAACCTATATGCAACAAGATATATATATATATATATATATATATATATATATATATATATATATATATATATATATATATATATATATATATATATATATATTATTTATATATATATACACACACCGTGTGTGTCTGTGTGTGTGAATCAAATATGACCCAGAACTATATTTTTTAAATTTATTAAAACAAGATACATAATACGAGTTACATATCATTTTCATTATACTTGCCTAATTCCTGAATCCATTTTTTAAGTAAATATAGTCCAGACATGTTCCCCTGTAATTATTACATATACTTACAGGTGAATGGTCTAAGAACATGCTGTTTTTGAGAAAAGCCTTGTTAAAATGGCTGTAGACATATTCCTCTTTTTATATGAGAGAATTAAAAAACTTAAATTCATTATTAAAAATGCATTCAGAAATCAGAACATGTTGAAAAAATCCATTAAACTTTACAGTTTTGTATCTTGTTTATCTTAAATTTTAAAAACCTGATCCTGATTGATTTGCCATAGTACAGTCATAGTGAGTTTAGCTTGCTAAGAATGTCTTATAAGGCAATTATTGTTTACTTAGTTATTATTTTCCTTAATATACGTTCTAATGATTTGTAAATATGGTTTAATAATTAACACATTCCGTAGAGGAATATTAAATTGCAAACCTTTATGAATTGACAGTCAATTAGAATTTATTGATTTTTTGCTAAAAATAACTACTTGTGAATTAAATGTTCTTATAATAGAATAGACGGCAATGTTTTGAATAGTAAATATTAAGTGTACTTGGTACAATGTCACATGAGTGCCCGAGTGTTAAGTAATATTACTAACATAGGTACTGAATCCGACTTTCAAATTAGATATATGTATTTAAAATACATCTATAAATACTATGTTACAATAGTCTGTTTCCATTTTTTTGTCCTTGTTCAAGAAAATCACCAACTAACGACTATGGCTACCTTTCAATGAACACAGGAAGCAGATCTAAACATTATTGCTTCAAATTTGTACCTTAAGAGTAATTTAACTACAATCTGAAAGTGTAAAAACATAGAGCAGGACATGCAAAATCACCAGAAAAGGTATTACCAGCAAATAAGTCAAAATGTTTAAGAATATTTTACACTATAAAACACACTAGTTATATTAGAAATATTCAAGTAGGTATCAGTGATGTAATAGAAACATCAACGTAAACCATAAATACCATGTACTTTCAAATTTTAACATTGGGAAAATAAAAGTGGTAAAAGAAATTGGTTAGGGAATAGCAAAATAATATATCTCTCATAGAATTTATTTACTGGTAAAACTGATGATGCATGCCCTAGAATAGAATTTGTTAGTGAGATATTAAATATGGATAAATACTAACAAAAATTATCTTAAGAATGTTTAGGCTTGACAAGCTATACAACAAATGGAGGGTTCAGAGGTCAATCACTGTAAGGTAAATTTTTTCCTTAATGGACTTAAGATACCATATTAACAATGTTTGAGTAATCAAAAAGTGTAAAGTGAGTTTACAACTGTGCCACTTGGTTTGATCATCATGAGCAGTTACAATGGACCATATTTTTTATACCTCGCTGATAATTAATTGATTAATTAATTCAAACAAATCCCAAAAAGAGACCCTATTTATGATTTGGAAGATAGGGTCATTTTATAGGGTCAGAAAAATGCTTTTTCTTCCAAGAAAAAGATAAAACAGATCTAAAAATAATTTGGTTGAGATACTACAGATATCTTCTAAATAAAATATACAGAAAGACCCCGCTTAATGTAGTGGATATATTTTAATAATTCCTGCGCTAAATGAAATAGGGGTCATCTCATGCAGCTTGTGTCGCGGATCAAGGTTGAAGTTCACTATGTATACCACAACTTTAAAAAGGATATTCCATAAAATTGAACTACAATTTGCACACATAATAAAATCACCCACATTTAAAAAAATAATGGTTGAATGAAAAATTTGTGTATCTTTACACATACTGCAATGATATCAAACACACTGCGAGACTGCATGCGAGTATCAAAATAACAAAATTGTGTGCAATTTCTAGGATACCAATACCATTTAAAAATTTAAGGAAATCGTAATGCTACACTTAATACTGAAATAGCATTAACCACGTCTTACTGTATATTTTAAATGTCACATATGTATTTATGTACTTTTAAAATATTTTTATAAAATCATTTTTAACGTCCATTTATTGTGCTTAAAATAATTATAAATAATTATTTATTTTCAGTCCCTCGTTACTTACACTGATTGACCAATTGCAGCCTTCATTTTTTTTAATAATTCAAGCTTGTTTGGTTGCATTCACATCAGATCAATCGCTGTGAGTGTGGTCAGAACCTTTGCCTTCATAGACATTCAACGGTTTCTTGCAAGACGGGCATTCCTTACTCCCAGTTACCCTTTTCACTAGTGACAAGTCTGCGTCGAGCGACGGCTTGGCTTTGGTGGGACCAAACTTGACAATAAAGAATGGGGCCACCACACAAAATACTTTACAGAGTAGAGGGCACAGCAGGCCTTGGTGGAAGCAGGAAGCCACACGGTACCACAGCCCTTCGAAGGGGTCCTTGAGAGCGGGACACAGCATATGGTTCAGGTTGACTTGCGACGGCTGAAAAGATACTACTATTCAATAAAGAACACCTAACTCCACACAGAGAAACAGTTTTAATAGCTTTAAAAAGAGCAAATTTAAACATTATTTTTTTAATCCTTTGCCACATTTAAATGACATATGAGGCAACATATTGAACCGAATTATTAGTGCGAATTGTTAATTCTATGATGGCGAGATGATTGATCATCTTGGGTCCGCGATTCTTGAATCAAGGAATGGAATATCTTTGGTAGGATGCAGATGATGTAAGTAAAGAAGCTCAGAGTAAAGGACGTTCCTGATATGTATGTATATGGGAAAAAAAATAGAGGAACAGTAAGGTACTATTAATTTAGTATTGAAGAACAGCGACTATAATCGGTTGCTTCTTATAAGTAATGGACACAGAGTTAATAAGAGTTGGATGCTTCTTTTTAACCTTAAATGTTTCTATATTATCTTATTAGTATTGTCACTTTTTACACATGAGTAAAATTGAATGTCTGTAGGTTTTTCTTGTATATTTTATTTACTTTAATGAATCAATGATTGTTATGAATAAATAATTTTAATTTGTAATCTCTAACTTCATAAACTTTTTTTGTTTTGTATGAAAAGCAAGTATTTTGACTAAACACAGATTATGCCCAAAAAACTTAAATATATGAAAATTTTGTCTATTTATTCGTCATGACACAGGTACACTTGTACACAAAACTGTAAGTCAATTACCAGTTAACTGATAACGGTATGTTAACTAACTACCAATGGCTTACTGTAATGCTCAAGTAAATAAAGTTACATATTATATAAATCTGTTTTGCTTTAAATTTTGAGTGCCGATATACTTACAATGGCAAAACCTTGAAGTATTATAAAGTGATACAAAAGGTTAACACTATAGCTGAATAATTCCCACTTGAAATCTGTCACCTTGGATAAATTATAGGCACCTAGAATAAATTACAAAGTTATTAATTATTAAAATAATTAGTGAAAATTAAAATTAATGAATAATAAGCAATCTGTATTTATACTGCACCTCCTAATCGAAGTAGGTAATAAGGTATCACTAGCATCATTCCGTGTTGAATCCAATACAGAGCGGCCTCTGCTCCAATCTGACAACAAAAAAAAACAAAAGGAATATTATATTTGTACCTCGAAGAAATACCATACACATGGAGCAAAACCTGGTTTTAACTCTCTCTACATCTTTATGATAACCATTCCACATTTTATTAATCATTGAATTATAAATATATAATAATACGTTAGGTTATAAATTAAATGTTTAGTTATTACTTTAAATAAAAGCTATGCTTTAACACAAGGGTAGAATATAAATTCTGTCTGTTTATGTATAAACTGTTGAAAAATTAAAGGAATCAGCTGATAAATAAATATCTCACGCTTTGATCAGCTATATAAACTGCCATCTTACTAGATAAAATAAATAATAATAATAAAAAAAGTAAAAGTGCATTTATTCATAAATTATATTTATAATTTTTTCCATTAAAGTTTTATTACAGATTTTTACTTTAATGATATTTTATGAAAATGGTGCTATACAAATGATCCAAAATCATTGTTGTTATTTTTCTAATTCTTACCCAACAATGCATATGGAACTGCATCGTATTGATGTAGTTTTATTTTGAATAACATGAGGGAAAAAACCTTTAGTCCTGGGCTTCAGATACCAGTTCAGGGCGATATTAAATAAATATTATGTAGTATGACAAATCTTTTTTTTACCACCCCTGGAAATCGATCCTGGGACCTCGAGCACAGTAGCTTAGTGAGCTAATACTACACAACAAAGGAAAAAAAATATTATCATCATATTAAGATCATATTGCACCCAAGGTTAAAAGTAGGAGCGTGAGGTTTGACCACCCTACCTTAGGGTTATTTTCAGGCATATTTTTGATAAAGAAGCAAAAAAAATACATTTTTTGTAACAAAATATTGTCAAATATGAAACCTGACAAAAATTTGTCAGTGTATCCGGTATGCATTTAATATTTTTGGAACAGATATCTTCTCTCGTGCGTATGTCATACGGGTTAGCGCGAAATGGTGAAGAAATACACCAAACAAGAAGACCCAAACTTGATTTCCAGGAGATTATCATTAATATTTAGTATATTCTAAGCACACTTGAGGTAGTATTTTACAAAAATGGCGCTATATAAATTATCCAAAATTATTGTTATCATCATTATTAGTTTTATAAAACTATTGTTACTTTGGGCTGCTACCTGACCTACAAGACTATTTTACCTTAATTTAATGCACAAGTAAGATAATTCTGCATTACTCTGATGTATTACCCGATGCACCATTGGATCCGGATGAGAGAATATAATAGGTTAGTTATTGTAATGGAGTTAAATAAAAACTGTTTGAGTATCTCTTACCGTTCTTGACTCAGTTTCAGGTAACAGCATGGCCAAAAGAGGGCCATTGAAATAGTTTATGTGAAAGCGAAACATTCCTGTTGCTAGCTTACTCGGTGGAGCTGCCAATAAAAATATCTAGAAAAATGTGATTCATATATTAGAACATTCAACCTGTAATTCAAATGTTATAGCAGAATAAATATAGTCATCCTGGACACTTATAATAATCTGTGACGAATTGCATTACTTTTTATGGTTAAAATTTACGTACACTGGTTTTAGACAATGTATTTATGTTTTTAAAATACACACCTGTATGGCAGTGGTAACATGGCAAGGATTTAAAAGATATATCACAGTTCTAGATGAAAATTTAAAGCCTATTTCCATTCCCCAAAACAATGTCATCATCACTAGAAGAATTCTTTTTCCAATCCGTTCCTTTCTTATGTGCGGTTGTACTTCAGGTATATCCAGTTTGGGAAAGGTGGTAATCTAAAATACATAGTAACCAAAATGTGACCAACAGAAAAAAAAACACGATTATTTCAATCAGTTATTATCTTCCAATCAAAACCAGAAATCGGGTAAATCAAATACAAATGATTCAATCAGTTACAATTAATCCACCATGACATAGATATTTAACTTGATAACAAAAATTTACTATTTGAAAGATAAAAAATATATTTAAAAAAACTTTGTAGTATTGAATTTACTGATTGAATATAAGTACTTATAAATTATTGATAAACTTATAAAATATGGGAAGCAATGAATCATAGGCTTAACAGGGCTTGACCTTTTCATTTTATCATGTAATTTTAAAAAGATAGCAATTGCTTTGCGACTCCATTATAAGAAATATCAATAACAATATAACAAGATTACATTTTTACAACTTTTTTCTTTTGTTTATATTGTAATTTAAATACGGAACGTGATCTGACAGTTTTTTTTAATCACTACGCTGAAATTATATGAGTATTTGTCTTAGTCATTCATCTACAATAGGTTTTTATTTTCACTATACTAATCTCAGAATCTATTTTTTTATATTTATTTTAGTTATATGTACATAAAAAAAACACTGTCTCAGGACAGGTAAAATGTAATACAACAACCGAAATGCACATTTGAATATTTATCACAACTAGAATAATATTATGTTTGAGTGCATACTTACGGCAACATAGAGACATATTGAAACAACTATAATGGTTTCAATTATTTGCTGTTTTCCTGTGATGTAATAAGCACATTCTGGTCCAAAATTACGAGGTACAGAACCATTAACCCCTCCAATAGCCCAGTGAAATATTTTTGAAGCCTTAAAAAATATTATACATTAAAAATTCTGAACAACTTAAGTCAAAAACTTCAGACATCAATAATCAAATGAAACATTACCTGCATTGTCAGATATGTGGCGATATAATCCAATTATGGTTTTACTATGCCGGGAGAAATTATGTCAATATGAATTATATGCCCTTTTACTGAGTCGTAGGCTCTAAAAACATGATATTTCAGTTATTCGTAAGGTAAATTGGAAAGAAATAAGGAATAGGAGAGAGATCTATCATTTTGCAAATTTTGACATATTAAAAATACAGTCTAAAAGCTGCAACTCAGATTCCAAAAATTTAATTCGAATCTGGAATAAAAGCTAAGGAATGTTAATATATTATTATCGATTTTAATAAATTGAGAGAAGAGTAAAATATTAGTTATCAGATAATAAAAAAGGAACTGGTGGGCATCGTATATTATAACTTATTATATGCACAACGGTTAAACGTATATGGAAATTTCACCTAAGAGGTCAAGTTATAAAAACTTCATTCTTTAAAATTGAATAAATTTAAAAACTGAATACTTTGACACCTGACACAAATCCCGACGACCAACTTTGATCAAAAGCATAGATAAAAATCTGCAAAAATCCATGACATGAAATTGATCCAGTAGTGATGGGTATTTGAGGAATAACAAATAAATATTTATTTCCGTAAATTTTCCGTAAAAATATTTCTCTAAATTTATTTTAATGGATATTTATTTTATCCATGGCTCATCAATTTGGATAACTGTTTCAATATTTATAAAAATATTGTTTTTTTTTAACAACAAGGCGAATATCTTTTTGAGTGTTAGGAAATACTACTCTCGTTCTCTTTGAAGGCGAATATCTTTTTGAGTGTTAGGAAATACTACTACTACTACTACCATCACGCCGTTTCCCCGCAAGGGTAGGCAGAGAGGATGGAACGCCACACTTTTCTGTCCTGACATACACTCCTCGCCTTCTTCACATCCATACATCTAGTCATACATGTCCCCCGATTACGCAGACTTTTGACGCCGCCAGATTTTAGGTTCTGATTGATCTGATCGTGCCAAGTCTTTTTCGGTCGTCCTCGTTCTGTTTTCCATCACACATTCGACACATATTTTCTTAGTCATTCTCTCGTCATCCATTCGCTCCACATGTCCATACCACCGTAAAGAACTCTTCCTAATCTTTTCAATTTTTCCTCGTTCAGCCTTACATTATTTTCTTATATATATATGTATGGATATTTGATGAATAATGTTTGGTTATTTACGAATTCATTCGGATAAAGTGACATCCAACTCTAAAATTATATTATGTTGATAACTTAAGTTGGTTATCAAAACAAAATGATGTTAGGTAGGATGCTGCCGGATTTGAAAAACTGATTGTAGTGATCAACTTGTGTAACAAGGTTATTAGTTGATAGCGAACATTGAATGCTCGCGAATATGAAATACTTTCAAAGTCAAATAAAAGTAAAAATTATTCAAACGGTCCACTTTCTCCCCTATATAACATCGTCTCACTTGGAAATTTGTAGCGCAGGTTATTAGCATTCCTGATTGTTCACTTGTGACTGTACTCAATGTAAAAAATAATTTGTTTATGGAGAATTTTATATTATCGTTGGACAAATTTGACAGCACCGGACGCTGCAAACGTAACCTCCAAATATATGTCATGTTGTAAATGTTACTGTTATTATAAATAAGTTATTGAGTTATAAATAACAAGTTTTATTTTTATTCCTTAAAATGTCTTTATCAAGTAAAGAGTTAAGTGATGAAGAATACATAATTATGAGGGCAAAGGAAGATTTGAAAACTGATCCATTTGCAGCAAAAGCCTGGATGCTAACTGCTAAAACGCTATTTCCGACTAATTTTAATGTGCTCTTTGAAGCTTATATGATGGAGAAAGCTGCCGGCCGATTACAAGAATGCGCAGATTGCTTTAGCGTGTTAATTAACTCTCCGCAAATTTCAAATCAACTTTGGCCAGAAATTGATGCCATAACAGCATCATTGAAGGGTCCAGAAAATGTATTTTTATCTCAGATGTTTCAAAGAATATCCCCGGAAGTGCAGCATAAAATATTATTGGCTAGTGCGGAACATAGTGAAGATACTATGGAACATTGTCGACTTCTCCTGTTACTATTAAAAAGGTTTCCGAGCGCTGTAGCTACCCACGGAGGGCGTTTAGTAGAAACACTGTTGAGTGCTGAAAAACATAGTTCAGAAAACTGCTACGCGAGATTACTGGTAGTAGAAACACTGCCTTTACTAGAAACACCCCAGTCACCTCGACTCCTGGTTCGACTTCTAGTGAGAGCGATCGACTTTTATAACACTTATCTGTACGAGGGAAAAGAAAATGACATAATAGAACCTTGGCAGAAGTTGTTTGATGTTTTGGAACTGACTGGAAAGCAGTTAGGATGGGACAGCTATCTAATTACTTACGCTAACAGTTTAAGTAAAGATAACTACTTCCAGAAACTGTTACCTCACCGGAGTGATGATGACTGCAGACAAGCTATGTATTGCGGAACAATCCACCTTCTTCGCGCGCTTCATGAACACAATGCTAACAGAGGTAACTTGATCCTGTTGGAAGCTTTCTCCGATCCTGATCTACCGCTGTCCAAGAGACGGAAAGGGGAAATAGAGATTACGGGAGCCGCATCTAACATATTTCTGGTCGCCGCCAACTGTTGGGAACTATTACATTCTAATGAAATTCTTAAAAGAGAATTTTTGAAGTTAGCAAACCAGCTGCAAGTAAAACCTTGGCAGGGTACATTCATGGAGGAAATAGCTTTATTTAAAGGCAGGTTCGAAGAAGCTCTACCACCACCGACAGACATCAATCTTGCCGCTAGCTTGACTCGAGCTTCGGTTACATATTGCCAGTCCCAATACTCTACCTGTCTCGAACACGTTTTATCCGCTTTCACCCAAATGCCAATTGTGGAAGGACAATTAGAACCGTGTCTGATTGTCGGGGGAACTCATAGGCATCTACACTTCCTTCCTCTCACAAAATCCGCCATCGTTCATTACTGTGCCAAGATTTTATTGCATTCCATTAAAGCAGTAGGAAGTATCAGTGACCTAGCTGCGGGAAATATGATTGTACTATTGCAGTTAGACTGGCCTCAAGAAGAGGCATTATTATTGCGACTTTTGGAGGCGATTCGGCAACGTGGCGTTTTTCATTACCCACTTTTCCAATCGTACATCATTAACATTGATATTCTTGAAGAATTGATGTATTTGTGGAGCGAAGAGGGTGGCAGTATTGTACTCGACATTCTTCCAAATGCTCAACAACATCTAGGACAAAGAAGAATAGGAACCCGAGGTGCAGACAAAGGTGTCAAAGAAGATATTAAACAAGCGATGAGAGCGCAAGTTGCCAGATGTAATGAGCCGATTATTAATCTCATAACTCAATTTATAACTCAAGAGCGAAATAGTTTACTTCAAAGCTTCTTATAGTTGACGGATGACTACGCAGATATAGGAAGTCAATGAATAAGAAATGTCTTTTTTTTATTCGTATATCTGTATATCTTATTTAATAATAACAACAAAAAAACAATAATATCGGAGCCAAAAAAGTTACAATGTTCAATGAATGTATATATGTACTTGTGAAAAGTTAATAAAGTAGCATAATCTATTTTAATAAGTAATGCATATTTGTAATGTAAAATAGTATAATATAATAAACTATTTTTAGGTACAAGGTGTTTGACATTCTTGTAACCCTGTGCTTAAAATAATAATAAAAACCAGCATTCGTGACAGAAGTATATCATTCACAAATGCTACCCATTTGAAATATCTTATTTAATATATTGTTTATTTTTACTAAATAAACATTGTTGTCTTTCCACTACAAAGTTTGTTACAATATTGAAACATGTTTAAATTATATCACTGTTTGAATACTTTCTAGACAACCGAATCAATCAGCATGATATATTTAATTTAAAAAAATTCACTTGTAAACAAACATTGTTTGAAAATAAGTCGCTAGCGGACCAAATAATAATTTTCACTGAGACTGGACCTAAAATTATTCTGCATACATATATGGATTTTTATCATAAATTACTTAAAATTTATGAATACATTATAAAAGTTTTTTTTTTTAAATTTATGCCACATTAATTTCATAAAAACACAATATAATACTTAATTTTTTATTGTACAATATATCAAAATATGTATTAGTGTAAATAATATGATTCGATGATCCTTAAGAGAATTCATACATTCCAATGGCCAGAAGTAGGTTTCTTCTCGTAAAATGTACGGATATAATGGGAGAACTCTTGGTGGCGTATGACCTCAACAGATACCTGTCTCCTATTTTAACATCTGGATTGTGGGACCCATTATTTTCTTCATTTGCCATTTCCTCATTTAGGAGGTTAAAGTCCCATAATTTTAGTGTACAGTCGAGGGAACCTGAGAAAAAATTATAGAAGCGGTTAGAACAATGTACGGGGTAAATAGGGTTTTATTTAGTCAAACAGTGTGGCCGTCATGCAGTACTACTATAATAATGTATTAAAATGGTGAATATTATGATTGCATAGCTCCAATTATTTAAAAATATGCAATCTGGTACATAACTATGTATTTCTAGCAGCCACATGTACAAGTGAGATTCTTGTATTTTTTTATGTATATGTTTAGACAGGTGTGCTTTGTAATAGAGCATAATGTATGAATATTTTATAGCCATAACTCTGGGCTGCCTTTTGGGATTTAATAAATTGTATAAGTATATTATAATTTTGTTTATTTTAACCCCAATTTGCTGGACTCCATATGCTCCACCTAGGGAGCAGATATGGTTTAATAATATATTATAAAAGATATTTTGCAAATGCTTTAAATAAATTTTTATACCGAAACTATTTACATTATACAGTCGAACTCGGTTACTACGAGCACGGTTATGGCGAGATCTCGGATATAACGAGGAAACATTCGTTGACGTTTTGGTTTCAGATTTTTCCAGACATTTATTCACGGTTATAACAAGCAACTTCTCGGCTATAGCGAGCCAAAAGAGATTGTCTTTTTTTTAACATTATAAATATTTGAATGTTTTAAAACATTTTCGACCTTAAGCAATAAAATCCGACCGGGCAATTAGACCGTTGCCGCCGGGATCGGATTACGTTTATGACTCTAAGTACTAACTTGGTGTTGTCACGGACAATAAAAAAATATATATTCACGCAAATGGGTTTAAACTGCATTTTGCAAATTGCAAGCTTTGTCATGTCTGTAAGGACCTACTTTATTGTAATAAATAACCTATTTTATAGTTTTTGAAAGTCATGCTTGTTTCGGGGATTTTTACGATAGTTTCCATATTTTGTATGTTCTATCCTTATTATGGACATTGTATAATAAACATTACGAGTTGGGGAATGTCCGATCAATTCTAGAGCAGGTCAGTAAAAACAGTTATCAACATATCTACAATACTCATTATTTGTGAAATAGATAGAACATGGAGCGAAAAATGTTGAAGTTTATAAAAAGTTTTCATCATTCTCAGTGTCAATATTGTATTTTTATCTGCATTTAAAAAGAACATCACGGACTCGAAAAAAATAGGAAGTGTGATCGTACGAATTTTGATGAAAACGTTACAATGGTTTTGTACTCAAGCAGCAAAGGATTTTCCAGTTTTTATAGGAAAACTAGATTGACAGAAAAATATGACATGTGTGCAACGGGTGAATTGTATGAATTTTGTTATTGCGACATATTGTGTTATGTGACCATTCCAGATAACATAATTCATGTGATAGGTATGTTTAAAAAAAAAACTTATTATCGGATATAACGAGTAAATTCAGTCGGTCCCTTCATCCTCGTTATAACTGAGTTCGACTGTATTTATTTAAAACAAAACCCTTTGCACAAAAAATATATCCACAATGATACATAATGTAACATCAGACGCTCTCGAATATTTTTATTTTTTGGTGCTCATGATCTCCAACTGTATCGTATGGCAGATTCTTACCTCTACACACCTCTACACCATCTACTACACCTCGTATTCACTAGACATTTTAGTTGACTTTATTATTTATTATTATATGGTTACTTATTGAATGTAATCTTTATAATATACTTCATTTGTATAATGAAGATGACATATTTTTATGTTGATCTACCATGTCATTTCATTACCTGAAGCCAGAATAGTTCCGTCTCTGCTGAATGCCAAGGCGTGAATAGGGGCAGAATGGCTGGCAAATTCGGCAACCAAATGTCCCTGTGAAATGTCCCAAATAAGGATTTGTCCTCCTCCACTCCCGGTAGCTATATATCTTCCACAACTTGAGAAAGATATAACATTGATGATAGACTGTAAAATGATATTTAAAGAATTAGTAAAGTCTTAAAATTTTATTAAATTTATTAAATATCAAAAGAGATGTTTTTTTAAAGAAGGGAATACAGAAGTATGAGCATTTCCAGGGCTAAGCTCCAAACTAAGTGATGACTTTATACACTGAAAAATTCACCATTCTGGCCATACATTATTTTGATTTTAAAACATCTATATTTAGTCCTTAACCGGATCCACGCGGCTCGCATAAGCGTATGTGTTTTAACAAGACATGCCCCATACGCGGCTGACATAAGCGTTTGTGTTTTCACTTTGCTCCAAGTTTCGAACCTCAGTTCAACTTGGAG
Source organism: Brachycentrus maculatus (assembly GCF_059751285.1). NCBI lineage: Eukaryota > Metazoa > Arthropoda > Insecta > Trichoptera > Brachycentridae > Brachycentrus > Brachycentrus maculatus. The sequence continues at coordinate 393,328 of NW_028281193.1, forward strand.
GAATTTTTTCATGGTGTGGAACTTTGGATAAAATAATACGTCAATCCTCGGCCTTATGACATCTGTTGAAATATCTGACTAATAATTTGTAACATCACAAGGATAAATAAAACAACAGATCCCTGATTTTTCTTGCGGTCGGTAATTAGTCCGCGCCATAATCATGCCCTAAATCTGTCTCACTCTCGACGCTACGCATCGCCAGTGGGTAAGAGTGACACACGATGCGTGCTTTGATTTATTTATGTTACGATCTAATTTGTTTATATTACGATATATTTCAAGAATAATGTGACACACATGTATTATAGAGTACCAAAAAGGCACAATGAATCCTATTGAACGTTTTTGTTTAGGAAAATAAATCGTTTCATAACTAAATACATGATAAAAGTAATCATTTAAAAAACGGCGAAATACAGGCGCGCACGAGCGTCTCTTAGGAACAAAGTTAACGCGTTTAAAAGGTTAAAAAGGAATAAATCACAAAACAAGTTTGAAGCGTTTATTGCAATTGTGAAGTGAGCTGAAGCCTTTAGTTATGCGAAGCGAGATTCTCTAGCAAATTATCTAGCTTACTAGGAAATGCCAAAAAAATTGAGATCTTTGGGTGAATTTTTTTCAGGTCATGTGTATATTTTGCTGTAACAAAATGATTTTAAATAACTGACGTTTACAATATATTGTCAGAAAATGGTTGGTATTATAGACACTGAATTTTATAATTTAACAAATAATTAAATAAAACTAAAAGTCATAAGTCAGTTGAAAAGTGGTTTTTAATTATTTTAGTTCAATATTATTTTCCTACCTTATGTCCCGACATGATTCTCACTTGGTTTCCTGTCACACAGTCCCATAATCGAACCGTCCGATCACTTGAGCCAGTTGCAACGTAGTTAGAATTTGGATGAAATTGGACACACTAAAATAAAGAGGAAATAAGCTTTACGGATTGTTCAAGAATTTAAATAAAAATAGAGTTTTTTTTACAAACACATATTTCAGACATTTTCTCCCGTGTGTAAATATTATACTATTATAACAAATTATTCATAAATGCTTACATCCACGTTAGAGAGATGTCCCGCAAATATTCTCAGGGGTTGATGATGGTCGGTGGCCCAGAGACGTGCAGTCCTGTCATGTGAAGCTGTAGCGAAGTAATGTCCGTGTGGAGAGAATCTTATGTCCCAAACGGGATACATGTGTCCGCGGTAGCAAACCAAACACTTCCATGCATGCAACGACCACAGCCGAACTGTTCAACAACAAGAGATATGAGAAGAATCAATCATGGTCTACCAAAATATGAAAGACCTCGTTTTAATTTCAATAATAAAAAAATGAGATAAATAGATTTTCAAAATCTTGGATATAAAATGATTAAAAACGTAGATTTATGGTATTATTCAGGGGTTCCCAAAGTGTGCGCCGCGGCGTCCTGGAACCATTATAGAAATTAAAGACAGGCGCCGTGAGTCGATAGTCTATCATTATCCGAAACCACAAATATTATATATATATACATATATGTAGTCACTATATCTATTCCAAATAGCTTACTAATGTAGGGCGCCGTGACAAAATACTAAGCTTGTAAGTGCGCCGCGGGCTGAAAAAGATTGGGAGCCCCTGGTATAATTTAATCAAAAAAATTCAAACATAGTTACACAATTCTATTCATCATCAATATTTTTTTAAACAAAATAAAAATGCTTACTGGTAGTGTCCTCTGAACAGGATAAAAGGAGAGATTTGTACGGATCAAACGACACTCGATAAACAGGTCCCGAGTGACCAAGAAGTGATCTACTTGTCTCTCCCAACCTTTCGTCCATCATGCGAACCAGAACGTCCACTAAAAAGATGTATAGATAAATTAATAACCTATGTCACGTGTCCTTACATCGAAGAGTTATAAATTTTGGATGGTAGAATCCTTGTCTAGGTAGAGTATCTGGAAAGTCAGCTGTTAAATCAATATTTACAGAAAATGTTTGCTTGTTAGAGTATGTCAAAATTTTAACTGGTAATCTTGGTAGTTGACGATAAATAAATCACAGCATATTACATATATCGGTCCTGATGATGGATGCTGTAATGCGATCCCAAGTGTTGGCATGAAAGCCAAAATATTTTAAAACCACAGCTCATTTTATAAGAAAAACAAATATATCAAAAAATATACACATATTCTAAAATGGTAATGTTCATCTAATTTTCTCAGATAACACTCTTTTGGAATTTAAACAAGGAAACAAATATGGATGTGTTTTTTTAAGACATGTTGTCATATATCGCTCACTCCTTTCAAGAACGTCATAAATCAAAAATTGTCAATTTTCAGTTGTGCATGTTTTCGGAATGCCCAGAAAATGTAATATATCCCAGCAAAAGCGGCATATTTTTAACTTAATATTTACCCGCTATAGGGCAGAAAAAGTTGTTTTTGCATTTTGAAGAAAAGGTATTGTTTAATTATTTTCTTAAATTTACTAAATAATTTTTCAAATGGAGAAAAAACCTTCAGATTTTACCTAAAAAGATCTGTTGCACAGTAAAAATTTCAATTAGTAGCTTGATATTTATTTTTAATACATTTTATTATATTTTAAAATTTTAAAAACGTTCTCCTGAAAAATCAAGTTTTTTGATTTATGACATTCTTGAAAGAAGTAAGTGATATATAATAATATTTTTATTAAATGCACATATAATAATATTTTTAACTTACCAGCTTCCCTATCAATATCAGATAGCTTATCAACAGACTTCATAACTCGTAATTTATTTGGGGTAAGAGACCACACCTAGGGGAAAACACAAAAAATAAGTAAAATCCTTTGAATTTATCTACATCAATTTTATATACACATACGCATATAAGGCAGTAATGTACTTTTATGGATGAGTTACTGAAGCCGACTGCTAGAAGACTCGAGTCCTCAGATATGTCGGCACATGTCACATTATGTAAGGAGTTCAATAATGTGTAGCAGCAGATGGATGGTAAACAATCTGGACCAAGGGCAACCCTTTTCGATGCTTCTCGGAGAGCCCGGGATTTTTCAACTTTGTCGGTCTCTTTTCTGTTGACAAAAATTTAAATTGTTTAATAAATTATACATGAAAACGGTAACTTAATAAACAATAAGACTGAAGATGGGTATGCGTGAAAACTGAGGGATCTTTTTATACTTCATAAATTTAATTGAACTTTTTATCTTTATCCCACAAAATGCTGTTTGACTTGGTACAAAATAGTTCAGAATAACATTTTATGTATCAGAAATCAAACCCGGAATCACAAGAAAATTAGCCAAATATGCAAACCACTAGACTAGGGAAAATTAAAGAAGCAAATAATTTTTAGTCACTTTTCTAAAATGTGCAAGTAATTTGTACCGAAGTCAAATACATAAATACTTTTTACTAAGAAACATCTTTCTTTAATAAAAAAAACACATTATTTTAAATAGTCAAGAACAAAGTTCCCAGTACTCACAAATCTGGTAAAGGCATTCTATCAACTGGCGGTGCGTTGGGATCAGACTTAGTTTTCTTTGAAAAGAGGGGATCCTTTTTGCTTTTTTTCTTTTTTGGTTTGTCCGGAGTTTCTTCAGCTTCGTCATCTTCTTCGACGGGTACAGTGAGACTTTGAATATCAGGCTCTTTCAATAATCCATAGTATACTTTAGTACGATTATCTAAAAAAAGTTAATCCATTTTGTACATGTTGGCGGTCAAATGAATTATATACAAGGGTAAACAGACATTAGATTTAGCTAATAATTTGAACTCCTATACCATTGCATTAAAGTATTGTATTTCTGAAGACATCTTCTTAGATGAGAACAATTGGGATCAATCAATACCTCACAAATAGTATAAGTGAACCTTTTCGTACAAACAAAATTGGAATTGTAGTGACATTAGCGGACTTCTTCACATAGTTTCTCAATAGTCTTAAAAAAATGTTTTAAAAAAAAACACATTTCTAAGATGCAATTATTTTTTCTTTTTTTTTAAACAGAAATATTTGTGTTTTTATTATTTACAAAAATATTTCAATTTCATACTAAATCTGTGAGCCTAAGAGGCTCATTATAAGAAATAGGTACCAAATTGAGGTAGAGTGGGTTCGAACCGAGAAACTCTGATCTAAGAGTCCGCGACACTTACTACGGGACCACAACCCGACACCTGAATTTAGTTCTCAATAGATACTTCCCGGTTACGATAGGATAATAAAATAGTGAAACTAACATAGTAACTCACTTCTGTGCGGAAAAAAGTTGAGAAGAATCTCAATGACATTTTCATTAATTTGCTGTACCAAATACCGAAATATTATATATTTCAAATGAACATCACCAAACGTGTTTATCATTATCAACTGATTCTAAGACTATAATACATTTCCCTACATTGATGGATTAGATGTGATCCTGCCTTCATTTGTTATGCAAACAGCTTGTTAGCTGGAATAGACCCAGTCACTCACCATGTTTTGTGGCTTCTCCCATCAATCCGCCGGCTGTCGCAAGAATCTGTTTTCTATTCCTCGCTCCTCCTTCGTACAGTTCTAAGTGAAGTCGATTATTTACAATATTTGAAACAATCGAAGAATTCTTTTGTTCGTGTAAGTGTCTCTTAAGAAGGGAAGATATGTCGCGAGAAATTTGAATGACAAATTTATTGGAGCTAAAAACCAAAAGCATATTATTGAAATGAATAAAAAAGGAAATGCCGTCCTTTATGCATATGAAAGGCACAGGATAAAAATAAGGTTTATCAGAAGAACATGATATTTGATAAAATCACATTTGATATTTTAATTATTATTATTTATTTATTTTGGAAATGATGTTTTTTTTTTAAAAGCTATTAATTTTTGTTACCAGAATAATTTATGTGTTAATGTAACAATGAAAGATATTATACATATAAAAATTATGTATAACTTGACTTATTTGATATTTTAAATATTCAATGTATATAAACTGATTTTCTTAAGAATCACATTCACGTTACAAACTATCTCTTTGCCCTGTATAAGAAAACAATAATTAGTTGAATGATTTAGATAAATCGACTCACTTGAACGTTTCTGCAAGTTCATCTTTATTAATTTGATTTTTATTTGTGATTTGAGAGAATTTCTTTATATCATCTTGAAAAAATTCTTCCTGTTCGGGTCCAAATTGATCAAGCAAACTTTTTGCATGTTCCACGTGATTATTCATAATCAACTCCATGTACATGTGGATAAGTAGTGGGTAGAGAATTGTAGATAATTCATGCTAAAAAAATTATTTTTTTACCAATTTTCAAATGTGCAAATCATAATAATAATAATAATAAAACCCTTATCTGCACCCAAATGGTGCATAGGGCACTGCGTCATATAACGCAGTGTTATC
>NW_028281195.1:2500-67500 GCF_059751285.1 Brachycentrus maculatus
ATAGTGAGGGTACTTGATTGCATAGCCGTACTCTCAAAACCTTGTGTATGTTGACCAAGGTACAAGCTGATTAAATAAAGTCTCTAAAAAATATTATTAAAAAGTCCTTCCTTATTAAAAAAAATATATTTATTCACAATTTGCATTTCTTTGGTATAAATCGCTCACTCCTTTCAAGAACGTCATAAATCAAAAAACTTGATTTTTCAGGAGAACGTTTTAAAAGCTTAAAGATATAATACGATGTATTAAAAATACATATCAAACCATTTTTTGAACTTTTCAGTGTGCAACAGATCTTTTAAGGTAAAACCTGAATGTTTTTTCTACATTTCAAAAATATTTAGTACATAAAAAAATAAAATAAACACTACGTTTTCTTCAAAATACAAAAACAACACTTTCTACCCTGTAGCGGGTAAATATTAAGTTAAAAATATGCTGAAATATAGAACATTTTCTGGGCATTCCGAAAACATGACTAACTGAAAAATGATGATTTTTGATTTATGACGTTCGTAAAAGGAGTGAGCGATATATCAAAATGAAAATAACGTAAGACATTTATGATGTATCTAAAGTATGTTCGTATTCACTTGTCGTTTTTTATGTATGAACCGGAAGTATTATTGAAATCTTTATTTGTTTTGTAAAAAAAAAATATAGATAAAAATAGTACAATGACCATGATTTTTATATTAAAAAAATACTATTTGTATCTACACGTCATCAATTTAGGTCATTCTCATAAAAATAAAGATTGTCGTTATAGATTACGTCACACATGTGTGTTTTACTTTAAAAAAATATCAAAGTATCATTTAAAGCAATACCAAACAAATTCATTGCCCTACTTAGGCTAAAATAATAAAAATAAAAATAAAATTATTGCTTCGCCATTCACTTCTTGGTAATACGTGATGAAATTGTAAATGAAAATACTTGTTTTTTACCACTTGTGTTATATGTAAAGAATTGAATAATTGAAAAGATAAGGAAGAGTTCCTTGCGGTGGTATGGACATGTGGAGCGAATGGATAGCGAGAGAATGACTAAGAAAATATATGTGGCGAATGTGAGAGGGAAAACAGAACGTGGACGACCGAAAAAGACTTGGCACGATCAGATCAATCAGAACCTAAAATCTGGCGGTGTCAAAAGTCTGCGTAATCGGAGGGCATGTATGACTAGATGTATGGATGTGAAGGAGGCGAGGAGTGCATGTCAGGACAGAAGAGTGTGGCGTTCCATCCTCTCTGCCTACTCCTGCGGGGAAACGGCGTGATGGTAGTAGTAGTAGTGTTATATGTATTTTAACTACTAGTTTCGGAATCTACAGATGCTTCCATCTTCGGGTCTGAATACAAACAAAAGCATAAATAATCATCTGGGAGGGGGGGGGGTAAGTAAGGGGGAGGGGGTGAGTTAGAGAGTGGAGTTTGAGAATAAAGGAAAAATGGGAACCAAAGGTGAGGAATTTTGAAATAATATATAATTTTTTAAATTATTATTACAATTATTATTTTTTTTACTAAAAAAAATATTCATTATTTGGCCTTTGTGTGGTACTGAGTGTAATATTTTGAGTTATAACTCGAGTGGCCAGAAACATTTTTTTTTTATTTGCAGTTATAGAAATATATTCCATTTTACTACTGTATAAATTTCTATTTCATGGGCATCAAAGATTAAGGCCATTAATTTGATTAAAAAACAGGGTCTCAATTAAATATGACAACCTTGTGAGTATTGATCAAATACTTTCAAAGCCAATTATTCATTTTTACATAAAAAAAACTGTTTTCTACAATACTCGTACCTTAATAGTGAACACAAATACGTAAGCAACAGTAATATGCTATCTTCAACTTGAAATGCGTCACATACGACTTTTAGGCTTAAAAAAAGCAGAACAGGAAATCTAAATAAGAAAAATAAATCTTTATATGAAATAAATCTCCATAATGAATGTAGTAAAATAATAAAAAAATTGTATTAATTAATTATACTCGTAAAAAGATAGTAAAACGTGACTCAAAGTATTTACATACTTTTTTTTAATTTGTAAATTGAGTAAATAATTTTAAATTCATGTAAACAAGTGTAACGCATATTTCAATAGAATATAAAAGTATGAGTACTCTCAGTAAAAAAAACGTTTTATTACAAAAATGCTTAAATTTTTAAGTACAAAGATGAAAAAATCATTTATATTTACATTTATTGCTCCTACTTAAGATGAAATACTTAAATACTCTTAGTGTCGGAAATGAAGACTCTAAGAAGCATATCTGGCAAGAGTCTACGAGACAGAATAAGGAACGCCAGGATAAGGGAAATATGCGAGACCGAAGATGTCGTTAGGTGGGGAAGGCAATGAAGGGGACAATGGTATACGCATGTGAGGAAAATTGAACTATCCAGATTCCCCATCATTGCACTATGCGACCAACCCCAAGGTAGACGATTTCCGGGCAGACCACCAAAGAGATGGATTGACAGCTGGGAACTGACATTGCAGGATGCTGATCCCTCTTAAAAACAGGTCACAAGACCTACTTATACCTCAATAATTATGATAAACTTACCGATACAGTTTCTTGGCCCTGCGCTGAAACCAACATTGAGATATGGATGCTTACAGAGAAGGTTTTCGGGGAGAAATCTGTCAGGATTATATGTATCAGGGTCCTTGAAGTACTTTGGATTTCGGCCCATAGCCATAAATATCACCACTACATTAGCGCCAGCTGGAATAATTCTTCCATCTGAAAAAAAAAATCGTCACACAGGGTAGTTAGGTACATAGGTAGGTTAGAGCTTTGGAACGTATGCTACATTTGTCACACAATCAACTATTTGATAAAAAAAATTCCGAAAGTTAAGATTTTAGTAAAACAAAATAATTGCACTTAATGATTTTTGGTATTTTTCAATAAAATAAATAAATTACTTGTACGCATCAAACACAAATAAAAATTAAATCTTAAAACAATGTAAGGTTATGATTGTTACATTCATGTATTTGTGTGTGTATATATATATATATATATATATATATATATATATATATATATATATATATATATATATATATATATATATATATATATATATATATATATATATATATATATATATATATATATATATATATATATATATATATATATATATATATATATATATATATATATATATATTTATATATATTTATATATATATTTATATATAAACACTAACATTAAACTTTCATGATATCTGTTAAATTAAAATTAAAATCAAACTATTCAAACATGCAGAGACATTATGTTCATTTGCAGTTCGTTATATAATAATCCAAAAAAATAGTACTGAATAATTGTTAAATTTTATACTTTGCATAATATATAATTCTAATTGGAATGGACTTACGCAAAATAAAGTATCATTCTGAAGATTTTAAAATAACTTTTTACTCCATTTTCGTTGATGCGCTTTAAATATATTGTAAATCCCGAAAAAATCAAACTAGGACTTCAAAGATCCTTTTTTTATTATGAATGTAAAAATAATATTTGTGTGTCATATATATATATTTCTTTTAAAACATGCTTGAATTGAATAGATGACAGTAAAATTCAAATAATTATCAATAACAATCAATATCCAAATATCTTCGATAGAAGAACAGTTAATGATAGTATAAAATATCAAACAAAAAATACACACATTACGTCAATATCAAATTACTCGTACGGATAATATAAATAAATGTGTGGTGGCCATGCACCCCGTGGGCGTGTAGAGGCATTAGAGGGCATTAATTTTCGCAGAATTTGATAATGCAACTTTGTAATATGCATTATACGCATGTGAGAGTGACTAGGGGAAAAATAGTACACGTGTTCCAAGAGCGGTGACCTGAATTTGTTTAGTCTGCATTTCAGCAGACATGTGGAAATGCGAACTTTGGTTCTTCAGGTCATCGAGACAATAGAACAATGTCTTCCCGAACCATATTTCTCTCTCTCTTGTCTCAATCCTGCGGATTGGTCTGTAGCAACAGATGACATCTCTTCCGCCATTTTCGCCTATTTTCGGAAGTCCTCTTCAGCTCCTCATACGTCGAGCAGCCCATAAAAGGGTCGAACCATATAAAAGAAGTATATCCCGTGCATCGAAATCTCATTCCTCCGTCGAGACCATGACGATTGATATCTCATACCTCCACCGGGAACGCGACCAACACATCTAATTCCTCCTTCAGGACCACGACCAGCGGTATCTTATTCCTCCATCGGGACCACGACGATCGATATCTCCACCAGGAACGCGACCAGCATCATCACACAGTCGACACCACTCTCCCGACGACGTCACGAGACGTCAGCCTCAGTTCTCCGCTATGATCTTCAGTCCAGCATCTTCGCCTACTTCAAGAAGCTACTCCATCCAGCCTGGCAGTCCATATTCGCTGCCAACCAGCGCCGAGACTACGACACCGCTACTACACCGCTACGACACCGCTTTGTATAGTACCTGAATAAACACTACCATTCAATCCGACTTCTTCCTCATACCCACCACCGCACCGATCCCTAAAAATGTGATACTTTAAATGTGACAATTTATGATTTTGCGATGAATAGTCAGATGCCAATATATACTTATTAATGTGTATAATAAAGTCAGTCCATGGAATTGTTACAGATAAAAATATTAATATAAAAAATTAACGTAGTTGGTCGGTCTGGTTGAATTCAAGAAAATGATTACTGATTGAATAAATAAATAAAAATAAAAACTCCCTTACCCGGCAGTGTCAAATCATTATTTAGTTTTCTTCCAAACAAAGGGACTGGAGGATATAAACGGAGAGTTTCTTTGATCACTAAATCCAAGTATTTCATCCTCTGAAGATCGCTGTAAGACACCAACCTTTGAGGATCATCCCCCATTATTTCTTTCTGCTCTTCAAAAGCCTTGTTTTGAACATCAGAGTTATTCGAAATAGAGTAAAGAGCGAAGCCAATTAATGATGAAACAGTATCATGACCCTATAATCAAAATATTATCTTATATTTTATGATCTTCTTAAACTAAAACCATATTTATCCTCCCAATAATTGTAATCAATATATACATATATTGAAGATGTCTTACAAAGACAAATATATTTACGAAAAGAGAATTTCTTAGAAAAAAACATTTTTTTTTCATTTTTGTAAAGTTCACCATTTTATAGTTAACCACCTATGTTTTTAGTTAATTTTGTAACTTGCATATATTCAATACGATATTGATGATAATTCCTTTAGGAGTTGAGCCGATATTTGTTCAATTATAACGATTTCGAAACATTAAAAATAGTTTTATTACCGAAAATATTGATAAAAATAAAAAGATTTAATTTTTCAATGATATTTCAAGGGTCTCTGGAACATAGAAAGACAACACTCCCCTTATCATTCACCGCTCACTTTGTGAAATACTACTTTAAAAAACACTTATTCTAATTGACTTGGAATAAACTTTAATAAATTTGAATGTATCTTATACTTAAAAATTTCTCCCTAGTTGCTGCTCATCATCACTTTGCTCTTCTCATAATGCAACACTTGCCAATTTTCAGCGTAATATATACATCATTATTCAATACTTTTTTGTACGTTTTTTTCCAATCTTTTTATCTAATGCAATTCGGCTGTCCAAATATAAAACACAGTAAGGGACATTTTTTTGTAGTAGGTTTTTTCTGCATTTTTGGACTAAGTAGAGTCTTAGTCCATAAATGCAAAAAAAAACCTACTACATAAAAATGTCCCTTACTGTGTTTTAAATTTGGACAGCCAAATTGTGAGTAGGTACTGAATAATTAGGCACTTAAAAAAAGTTTTAAGTATGCTTAGTTATTTATTCTGCATTTACAAAATTAATCTAATTTATTACACTATACTCTGAACAGTAATCCTAGATAATGTTTTATTTTTTTTATTTATTTGAACATATTACATAAATAAGTCACATGTATAATATTCTCGATGAGTAATTTCTATTGCTCATTTTGGGACATGGAATTAAGATTAACAAGACTGAAAAACAGATACGAAAGTAGCGAAAAAGAAAACATAGGGCTAAATGTTAAATATAAAGCAGCAAATGATAAAGTTAATAGGCATATAAAAAACTTAAGGTAATAAGTATGTTTTAAAGAAAAAAAGAGAAAATATAACTAATTATTAACGCAAATATGTTTTTTTTTTATATCAGTATTTTTTTCATTCTGAATCCCTGAATGGGTTCTATTTTATATATCGCTTAATCCTTTCAACAACGTCAAAAATCAATAAACTTGATTTTTCAGGAGATCGTTTTTAAAATTTAAAAATGTAATGAAATGTATTGAAAACAAATATCAAGCCACCTATTGAACTTTTTACTGTGCAACAGATCTTTTTTGGTAAAACCTGAATGTTTTTTCTCCGTTTGAAAAATATGAAATATATGTAAAAAATATTAAACAATACCTTTTCTTCAAAATGCAAAAACAACACATTCTGCACTGTAGCGGGTAAATATTAAGTTAAAAATATGCCACATTTGCTGAAATATATTACATTTTTGGGGCAATCAAAAAACATGCACAACTGAAAATTGACGATTTTTGATAGATGACGTTCTTGAAAGGAGTAAGCGATATGTCAGGCAACTTTATGCATTACAATAATAACTATATAAAAATGAGTAAAGGCATCTATTGGATAGACTGCAAATATTCATGAGTCATTGCTCCTATCAGAGGGTTTTAAGGAAGCCGAAAAGTAGGAAGTATGATACAACTGAAGGCGTTTATCATTCACAATAACTAATTATAAAATGGGCTTACCGCGAACATGAATGAATCAACTTCCTCCCTTATAACATTATCCGATAAAGGCAATCCGTCGTCTGTTTTGCTCAACAATAGGAGATCCAGAAAAGCGACTTTCATGCGTCTCCCGATGACAGAGTCCTCTGCATCCAGTTCTACTTTTCCATCCATCATTCGGTTTTTTATGTCGTCCTTTAGAAGGTTTCTACGAGATTTTATTACGCGGTTCGCAAAGCCGTGTAACGTGTTCAAAGCTTTTCTCTGCTCTTTGCTGTCGCGAGTGAACGCATACAAAAAGTTGATTCTTTTGATTGGAGAATACATGCGGATATTTGCTATTTCACACATTCTGTAAAATGAACAAATATTACTCTCCTTGCCATCCATTGTTTACTTTATGTAATACCACTTTTTTAAACACTTTTTCGTATCTACCGGTTTTGGAAAATCATTCTATCAACAGGTCATTAAATTTAAAATAAAATTATTACGATTTTATTGGTATAAAAATAAACTTTTGAAAAAATTTTATTATTTTATACAAATGTCAAATCGTAATAATTTTATTTTAATTTTAATGACCTGATGATGGAATTATTTTCATACGCCGATTGTCACAAATAAGTGTTTAAAAATGTGGTATTACACAAAGTAAACAATGGATGGTAAGGATAGTGTTTTTTTACCATACCAAAAAGTTATCATTTTTTATTTACTTATTTCATTTCTTAGATACATAGATACATTCATAGATACATATTTATTATATGTATAACGGCTCTTTAGGCATGGCCTGTGTTGAGCCGAAATACTAACATGTTAATACAATTTTTTTTTAATTTTTTGTTTGTTTTTTTTTTATTATTATTAGATTATATACATTACATACAAGAGATACAATAATAATTTACAGTATTATTATTAATTATTCAATGCTTTTAATATACAAAATATGATCGAATAAAGGTTATATAGATAAAAGTCCGCTTCCATAGTGTAATGCTCGGCTACCGTGCTGGAGATCCCGGGTTCGATTCCCAAGGGGAGTTAAATAAATATAAATCATTTTTCACTCTAATATAAATTCAATATTAACCTGGACTGATGCCTCAAGCGGAAGGCTAATCGCCTTTCCTTCATGTGTTAACAATCAAGATAACACTGCGTTTATAGGATGCAGTGCCTAATGTACAATCAGGTATTGATAAGGTTTTTACAAAAGATGATAAAATTAAAGTGGATATATGATTTTACTTTAATATTTTGATCAAACTGCATATAAGATTGATTAGCTCGAAATGACCGACTAGTGAGTTTAGTAAAGACTTATGTTAAAATAGTTGTCATTTCATTCGGTTTTTCCATCACCAATCGATTCATCCCCCATTATGGTAATATATTACCACCTGTAACATTAAGTGAACTGTTTTTTTAAAGAAAATTTGATATTTTACTTGCAAACGGCTTTGACATATTCGGATGAAGCGCATTCCTGGGCATCAATACTCACTCCCATTGCAGATTCTGAAAAATAAATCGTAATGATGTAACTTTTCCTTCATGAGTCATACAATCAACACTTCAGCATGATCCTCTTTTTCAACGCAAATTTTTGTTTACCCATGAGACACATTTTTGGTCAAATAGCTATCTCAATAAGCATAGTTGCCAAATTTTAAGTGGAGAAAACCTAGGCGCCTGTGTCGAGACGCCCTTACATTCATTAAAAGTCACTGTTTCGTGTGTTTTATGGGCAGGTGGAATCATTGGCCCATTTTTTTGAGACGATGCTGGCCAGAATGTCACGGTCAATGGAGAGCGCTACAGAACCATGATTACTTCTTCTTCTTCTTTTTTTGATGGCTTTTCACCCTTCTTGGGTGTTATAGCCAGTGTCGAGTTATTCTTTATTTACACTTTTTACATTTGACTTATAAGTGTTAGTATTCCTGTTAGTGGGGTTAGTTTTATTAGTTATGTTAGTTTGTTTAGTGAGTTATTTTAGTAAGTTATCATACACCTTTACAAATTTATACAATTAATTTTAAGATATTTACAAATTATACCATGATTACTGGCTTCATCGTATTTCAGTTGAATGGCATTGATGTGAGAGAGCTGTGGTTTCAACAAGATGGCGCAATATGCCAAATGGCGGTTTCCACCATTAATTTAATGAGGGGAATTTGAAATTGTATATTTCTTATAAAAACACCTCTTAAATATTTTTATACTCATTCAATATCATATTAATCACGTGATAAAAAAAAATTCCCACCAAAAACGGTATGAATTTTACCACTTATAACATCGAGGGCGTAGAGAGCGATAAACGGGTTGATATCAATAATCCTTCCAGTGTGTGGAGATAATTTTTTAAGGAGAATTTCGCCTTTGTCGTTGAACACGTCAATAAATTGTTCCAAAATCTTGAAATGAAATGTGGGTGTTATGATTTTTCTGTGGCGTCTCCATTTTTTATCTGGAAACAAAATCTCATATTTAGGTGGTATATTAATATCTCAAATTGCTTTATATTGAACGAAACACGTACAAAACGTCTTCAATATGCGGTAATAAGATATTTTCCAGAACTTTCTCTGAGGTCTATGCCGTAAATGGTTTCCCAAATACTAAATAGAAACTCGCCACTGCATACATGAATTTAAAAAAAAATATAGGAAGTGATCAATTTGATCTATGAATAATAATAAATAATAATACTCTTATCCGCACCCCAATGGTACATAGGGCACTGCGTCATATAAACGCGGTGTTATCTTGATCGTTTACGCATGAAGGAAAGGTGATCAGCCCTCTGCTTCTGGCACTAGTCCAGGGTAATATTGAATAAATATAACAGTGAAAAAATCACTTATATTTATTTTACCCCCCTTAGAAATCGAACTTGGGACCTACAGAACGGTAGCAGAGCGTGCTGACCATTACACTACGGAGGCGAACGATATATTACCAATATTTATGTCTTCTTTCCTCTAAGAAAGCTAAGAGGTGGGTCCCAAGATTGGTCGCAAAATTTTTGTTAGTTGGGCCGTGCCCAGTCAACTTTGGGAACCTATGGTCTATAATACATTGCAATAGACATTTCAACATTTTTACCCTCATTCTTAATTCGTTATAAACAAAAAATTTATTTGGTCAAATTTAAATACGGGTGATGGATGTTTCTTGAAATATCTTTCTTACACGATACAAAAATATTCAAATATTAGAATAAAACACTTGTATAAAACCACTTTTTTTTATTTTATTTATGTAAACACGACTTTTTTTGATAACTATAGATTTTCTCACAGTAGAGAAAACTGTGAAAAATGTCCACCTCCGTAGTGTAAGTGGTCAGCAGGCTCGGCTACCGTTCTGGAGGTCCCGGGTTCGATTCTCAGACGGGTCAAATAAATATTAGTGATTTTTTCACTCTAATAATTATTCAATATTTCACTGGACTAGTAAATGAATCGGAGGGCTGATCACCTTTCCTTCATGTGTTTACGATCAAGATAACACTGCGTTTATATGATGCACCATTAGGGTGCAGATAACGGTTAGAGAGAGAGAGATATTTATATTTTTAAATCATTATTTTTTTTTACAAAGTCAATTTCAAATTAATAAATAGTATAAAAATATTAAATGGTTATCAATTTTTGAAAATGAAAAATTTAAGTTAAGAAAAGTAAAAGAGTAAAAATGTACACTGAAATGTTTTTTTAATTTTTTTTTATTAGTTAGTAAGATAGTCATAAAGTTTTTATGTTTATAAATAGGATTCAAGTTAAAGTAGAGTTTATTCGATCCTAGCACCTTGGACACATATGTCTTTGACTCTAACCAAATAAAAATAATAACAAAATAATTATAATAAATTTGATTAATTTATGTGGCGCCATTTTCGTAAAATACAACCTCAAGGGCGCTTGTTACGTTTTATTTCATTTTTTGTTAAAAAAATACTTTACTTAACATACATAAAATATACACTTGAATATGTAAAAAGAAGTGTGCGCAAATGAATATAATATATTTACACGATTAAATCATTATTTTTTTACATTAATCTATAAATAAGACCAATGATTTAATTGATTGTATTTTTTATCTAATTTATGTTGTTGTTATCTAAAATTTTTGATAAAACTGAATGTCGTTGATTCGGTAGACTATTTTTATAATAAGAACTTAATAAAATAGATTTGAAAGGTCAAGTCTGAAATATGACCATCACCTATGATAATCAGTTATGAGTGTTCTACTACTGATTTCCTAACAGAGGATTTATAACCAAAATAATTTTGTTTTTTCAAAAAAAAATTTTATCTTGATACTTCTTGATATATCGATCAAACTCAGAACACAGTGTGCGGAGTCACTAGAGACATCTATGGTGGAATGAGCAAAGTTTTTATTAAGCAAAAGCTCTTTCATTTGTATGTGAAGATTCAAGAAACTGAGTAGTGTGGTTCTCAATTATGGGTAGAATATGTGAATGTAACACGTGTGAAAAGTGATCACTTAAACCAGCCTATGACGTTCGTAAGCCTACCATATTCTTCTTCGTCCATGTCGAGATGTCAAAAATAATTTAAAAACAATAATAACTCCTAATTGGAGGTAACTTAGAGTTGTGAACAAGTTGGACACACTAAAAATGTTGTAAAAAATATTATTATTTCATTACCAAATTTCATAAATATATCAAGAAGTTTGTTAAAATAAATAAGGAATGATTATGGATATTTATACATATTGTAATAAATTGCCTGATCGATAATCGATATTAAAATTTCAATTAAAACAAGGAAAAATTATTACCTGTTGCTAACAAAAGTCCATCGCCGAGCCAATCTCTTACGAAATCATAATCTTGGAGCTTGGTTATTTCTTCGTTGCTTCCTAGTATCGCCTATAAAAATATAAAAATCAAAAATTATCTTGAAAATCCATTTTAACCCTATGACCAGTTAATATACTATTACTACTACTACTACCATCACGCCGTTTCCCCGCAGGGGTAGGCAGAGAGGATGGAACGCCACACTCTTCTGTCCTGACATACACTCCTCGCCTCCTTCACATCCATACATCTAGTCATACATGCCCTCCGATTACGCAAACTTTTGACACCGCCAGATTTTAGGTTCTGATTGATCTGATCGTACCAAGTCTTTTTCGGTCGTCCACGTTCTGTTTTCCCTCTCACATTTGCCACATATATTTTCTTAGTCATTCTCTCGCTATCCATTCGCTCCACATGTCCATACCACCGCAAAGAACTCTTCCTAATCTTTTCAATTATTCCTCGTTCAGCCTTACATTCCTTTCTTATATCGTCGTTTTTAATTCTGTCATACAATGACTTTCCACACATTCGTCTGAGGGAGCGCATTTCAACATCGTTCACTCTGCTTTCATCCTTCCTTTGCCAGTTCCATGTTTCGCTTCCATACATTAGTGTCGGTACTAGCACGCCGTTGTGAACCGCTAGCTTGGCTTCCATGGACATATTCTTATTCCCAATCACTCTTTTAAAAGCACCATTTATTCTATTCCCTGCATTCACTCTTCTCTTAATATCCTTATCCACTTTTCCATCCCTTGTGAATATGCTTCCTAGATATAAAAATTCTTGCACCTGTTCTAGGGATTCATTGTGCACGATAATCTTGCATTCTGTCAAATCTTTCTCTCTTTCAAACACCATTACCTTCATTCATTGCCAGATCATTTTCCACACATACATCATACATTCTTGATACTATTAGTTGCAAATATGAAACACCATTATTAGCTGTATCATAAAATGATGTGAAAAATGCTTTGTTTCTGAATTATTTGCGAAGCTCAACAAATGATTTAGATATAAAATTATAAAACAAAATAAAAACTAACTTCTATCGTCTCAGGATCACATAGACAAACATAGGCAGTATTTCCAATAATAAAACGAAATGTTGAATGGCCAAGCCGTTTGATCATTTCAGATCCTTTTATGAAGATTTCTGAAGAAGAGAAAAAAGTAAATTATTTTTTGCAAAACGTTCACACACTCTTATTTCATATATTTAAAAATAATAAAAATATTTAACTTTTTACACAAGAAACATAGCTATCATTAGGACAAAATATGAGTGAAAAAAATGTTTATATAAATATATATATATATTTATATATATATATATATATATATATATATATATATATATATATATATATATATATATATATATATATATATATATATATATATATATATATATATATATATATATATATATATATATATATATATATATATATATATATATATATATATATATATATATATATATATATATATATATATATATATATATATATATATATATATATATATATATATATATATATATATATATATATATATATATATATATATATATATATATATATATATATATATATATATGTATATATATATGTATAAATATATATATATATATATATATATATATATATATATATATATATATATATATATATATATATATATATATATATATATATATATATATATATATATATATATATATATATATATATATATATATATATATATATATATATATATATATATATATATATATATATACTCCCGGGAATCAAACCTGCATTCATATTGTATAAATACCTTCTCCATCACTTCCTATCTCAAGCAAATTCCCCAATATTGGTAAAGGCGTGTCTCCTGGAAATTGGTATATAAGCTTCCAGAATCTTTTATTTTTAAAATGTAAATAACTGGCATATGTTACTACCAAAGCCAGTATTGAAAACACAATAGACAGTGTCCAGGTCATTTTGTTAAACCTAGTTCCCCTGAAAATATGGAAACTATTCGAACGTACATGCGACAAACACAGACGGATTGAATTGACATCTGTTTATATTTGATATCTTACTGATATTTATTAATTCCAAACTAGTGAAATGATTGACCCTTTACTACCCGAACACGGGCGGAAAGGCTTTAAGTGTTTTGTTTTTGTTTTTTTTTTGTTTTTTTTTTATTATTATGATTTTTTGTTTTTTTTTTTTTCATAACATTATTCTTCAGATGATTTGAATGAATATATGTGAAAAATAGCACTTTTTCACTGATTTAAATAACTGGAGAGCAATGTTTCACATATAAAACTGACCCCTTAAATTGGTAAAAAGAGTGTTTTTGAATAAACCACACCCCTAACTGTCGTAGGTTAGGATAACAGGTAAAAATTAGTAGGTTTAATCCATCAAAATACGATACCATGATACACGATTTACACACAACGAAGGTTTGAAAAACATTTTAATAACTTGACGTGGTGAAACCACTTTCTCCTCTAGCCTGGCAAAAATAATCAATTATCAATCGTTTAATTTAATTAGTCTTAGGAAAAAAAAATAAAAATTTTCTGTGCGCACAAATATTTTTTATGGCTCCGACCTTTTATAATTTACCTGTCGTAAAACTAAAATGTAGTTAAAAGGTTTGAATCATAAAAAAACTGTCGCCAACCCGCTGGCCTTTGTAAAAAAGGGATTAAAGATATTTGCCGATGGTTCTTTATTATTATATAGCGCAAATAAAATTAAAAGTTTGCTAATTGATGTCTAGACGTTGAAAATTTTGGGGGTGGATACAAGCGCACCGTCAGCCAATGAAAAATGGTTTCGAGGGCGTGATCTTCAAGGAGAGAAACCGAATATAACGGGGAGACATCAGTTGGAAGGGGCACTATTTTCGGGAAATCAGTGGGATCGAGGAGTTGTAAGCAGCAGTCGGGAGAGATCAGGGGGATCGAGCAGTCGGGAGAAATCAGTTAGAAGGAGCATACCTACACCAGGTTTTAAGACTTAAGTGAGGAGAAGAGCGGGAGCTCTACGCAGGGAGAGAGAAGATAGAAAAAAGGGAGTTACTCATCCGGAGTATCAAAAGCAGACCCACGCCGGGTCATAAGCCTCAAATTAAGAGCTGAAGCTCTACTAGGAGAAGAAGAAGATAAGAAGCTAGAATCATCGCACGGCGGCCCGTCATAAGAAGAACCTCATCCCAGCATCCCACGGTGCAGCTTTTTTCACAAAGAATCACGGCCACCCCAGCATCACGGCGCATCTTTTTCACCAAAGGTTAGAAATAAGTTTAATTTAAGATAGGATTAATTAATTTTAAGCTAATTTAAGATAGCAATTTAAGATTAGTTTAAGTTAAAGTCGCTTTCATATAATTTTGATATTTTTAATTAAATTAATTTAAGTATATTTTTTGTGCAGAATTTTCTTTCATCTCCCTACCCCTCCTTCTAATATTCCCAAGGTATATCAGCTTGATAAGGTGGGCGACGTCAAACTATTATAAACATTTATATATCATATAACACCGACCATATGTATTAAGACAGTTAGGGGTTAAAACATTAAAACCGTTGTGAATCTCTTATAACCTTGCGCAACATATCGATAAGTTCTAACAAAATCATCTTCTCAGTCATCGTGACAATTTTAAAGAATGGAAACCAAACATATAGTGTGAGTATCAACTACGTAAAGTCGGGTAGACCCTGATACTGGATTACTCAGCAACTTATCCAAAAACCAAATACATACATGTTTAAACATATAACAAACAGTGAAGTTAACCACTTTGATTTGGTAACGTGTCCAATATAAATTAAAATACTAAGAAATATACGCATAAATGGCAAAATCCATATCATCATTCAATATTTAACTAATATGACAATCCGTTTGGCCAAGTATCGCTTTGACCAAATATTTTTGTTGTACAAGCATTAAAATTTGAAATGCAACTACAACGCTACTTTTTATATTGCTTTTTTTAAATACAACCATAGTAAATTAATTTTAGTTGAGTAATTTTATTCTTTTTCAAATATAAGTTTTGAGATTCACCTATTTTCAAATTAACACCGAATGGACTTTTGTCTGTTAACAGCATGCGTAATTTATTTTTTTGCAATGTTAATCATGAAAAATATATTGGAAAAAAATATGTTTCTGCTTTTCAATTTAAAAAAAAAATATTTATTTACTAAAATTTTATGTGATTTTTATTCCTGGGTTTTATCAACCTTCTACACTTCTGACAAAACTTAAAATATAATATCAAATTTGATATTGAAACCTTATACTCCTAGAATCGTCTTTTCATCCCAAATATAGATTTATGAATGTGAGATATATTTGAAAAAGAAAATTACACATACTAAGTATATTGCTGAAATAAATTGAATTTTCCATCAAGTATTCGTAAAATATACTCTTAAAAGTACAATCCACAAAAAAGTAAAGTACTTATTTAAAAAAATAAATTGTTTGTTTACCAGTTTAGAGTTGCGGTAAGGCAAGTACTATTAAAGTTTTAGTCAGAACAAATCTTATTTCATATAATTTTTTGACATCTCATCAAAGATGAAGAAGAATATGGAAATCTGGGCATTTACTTAATTTCAAATTGTTGTAAATCTAATTTTAAAATATTTGGAAATTGTTTGTAGCAATTGATTGACATTTAACTACTTGTTTGACATTCGAGTTTCATTTGACATTCTGGAGATTGAAACTAACTCAAATGACGCGCAATAATTATTGATTACTTGAAATTGTATTTCATTTGCTAATCGTTTACCTTTTTATACTACCATTCCGAGCATAAACCGCAGTTATATCAATATCATAGTTATCACAACTTGATATGAAACATCAATCATTCATCTTAAAATGAAAGAAGATTGAACTCTGAGCATACCAGGGATTACGATCACTTTATTCACTTGTGTAACGTTTACCATTCTGCCCATTGTTGAAACATCCATTTTGCATTAATTCTAGAAACCTGCATTTGTGCAATGATCTTAGAACCTTTCACATGTCGGTACGATTTACGATACGTTTGGAAATATAGAAGTTTCTTATCATGTTGAGATACCTTTAATATTGACAACTCATCTTTAGGGTGAATAATCTAGTTTCATTAATTAATTCGGCAGTCACTTTGTGGTAAAATCTATCCATTCTTAATAAACGTTTTACTTAGTAAATACCACTTTTTCTTAAAAACTACTGTGACACGTGTTTTGATACATTTCGTATAATACGGTGTTTGAAAATGATGCGGAATGCATCGAAACACGTGTCACAGTAGATTTTTAAAAATAGTGGTAATTACTAAGTAAAACATTAATTAAAAATGGATAGATTTGACCACAAAGTGACTGCCGAATCAAAATGTCTGATATAAAAAGTTATATTTGCATATTGCAGCAATATCATTTACTTAGTATTTTAGAGAAGAGACATATTAAAAAAATATGTATTATGAATGCACGGATATTTAAATATACACATACGTTATTATTAATACCTCTGAACATCTATTATGACTCTTATTTTGATGCGTAATAACTCATTGAAATCAGAATGTTTTTTTACTAATTTGTTAGAATTAAAATTAATTTTTCCCAATGTAAAGTAAACAAGTATCATTCAAATAACATTTTGTTTTTGTTTCCAAATCCATTGTGTCAAAATTATTTATTCCTATGTAAATTATTCATGTTTAATTCAAATAACCATTCGTGTTCCACTTAAAATCACTACTTTTATATTAAAATATTATAAGTCGATTCTAAATAATTGACAAAAAAAACATAAATGTTAGGGAAAAAAATTAAAATTAATCGATATAGCAACTTTCAGATTGACGCACGAAAGAGTCAATACGTCAGCAAATTTAAAAAAAAAAAATCATTATGTTACGAATTCGTGAAATAATAATAAAAAGCCTTTAAAGTTTTGCGTGTTACTTTTTTATTAATCATGACAAAAAACAATTTTACTAACAGGTGATTATTCATTGTTTTTATTCATTGAAAAAATAAACTGTTCATAAAAACTGTATTTTTCTTTTTTTTAATTATTATTTATTCTTTTAAAAAATAGCTTTTGTTGTTTTAAACAAAGATAATGGAAAAAAAAATATATATATATATAATCAGTAGTCATTTTGTCGTTTTATTTTGTATTCTATTGTGACACGTGTTTCGATGCATCCAGCATCTATTTCAAAAGTAACAATATAGATTTTAAGAAATAGTAGTATTAACCAAGTAAAACCTTAATTAAAAATACACAAATAAATTTACGGTACCATAAACGTCAATTATAAATGTACGTAGGTACTAAAAATGAACTCAAAAATATTTTACCTGGGCTCTAATATTTATTGACATAATCAATGTAATCCCTTTAAAAATTGTAAGGTGTTTGTTATCCAGGAGCACGTTAAAATGAAGAATTAATACAATCTTGACCACTCCGAATTACATTGAAAAAGAAAAAACTTTTTGATTGGAAATCTTTATTTTTTATATTTAAAAAAAATGTATGTAACTTAATCCTTTAATATAATAACTCGTCGTGGAAAATTGTCATATCCTTATCAATTGGCATTCATCAATAAAAAACATAAAAAATATGGCGGCCAAAACCGGATCCACTGACCATGGTACGGAGAAAAAAAAAATAAAACAGGCGAAGGGGTAAATTGAGAATTAGGTATGATGAAATGCAGAGAAAACAACCGTTAATCGGATGCGGTATTCCCCCGGAGCAAGCTTGTCAGAATGACCGAGTTAAAGAAAGAAGAAAGTTCGGGTAGACTTTTCGTGAATTTATTGGCTTTAATCATTTGTCTTAAAACAAATAAATATAACTTGAATAAAGATTATGATAACTTTAAATTAATGTCTTTCATTAAAGTACGTACTAAAAATAAACTCTCAAATATTTTACCTAGAGTCTTTTATTTATATGGTCAATGTAATCTCTTTAAAATTTTAACGTCTTATCCGGAAACAAGTTGAAATGAAGCATTAATATAATCTTAACAGCTTTAAAGCACTTGAAGGTACCTCTGAAAGTTTAAGGGCAATCTTGAAGTGTTCTTTTCAGTACTATAAAGTGAGTTGTCGCCACTCAGCGACAAAGTTTGTGCTACTCCGACATTTCAGGTAATCGGTAGAGGGTTGTGAAACTATACTCTCGGTGATAAGGAGCAAATAAATTCAAATTTATGATCATTAAGCTTTTTCGAAATAAATACAAATACAAAAGAAAATATTAAATGCATTGTTAAACTTTGTGGTATGGTAGTATAACATTCTCCTTATCATTTTGTGGACTACCACATTAAAAAAAATTACTCGACACTACCGGTTTCGGAATAATCATTCCATCATGAGGTCTTTAAAATAGAAAGTTTACGGTCTGAAAATTACACAAAAAAAATTGAAAGAGAGAAAGTAGACGAACGAATGACAAAGGGAATATTTTTAAAAGCGGACAATTTCACTTTTAAAAAATCTATTGTGATTCATTTGTCTTCTTACTCTCTTTAAAAAAAAATATTTTGTAAAAATTTCAGACCGTAACAATTTTATTTCAATGACCTGATGATGGAATGATTATTCCGAAAATGGTAGTCACAAATTATTGTTTTTTTTAAAAGTGGTATTACACAAAATGACCAATGAATGATGAGGAGAGTGTTACAAAAAAATTACAGGGATATTTTTTTTCTTCCTGTATTTAACAACGTAAACGTAAGTAAGTAACGTTTTTCGTAAAGATGTTACGTAAAGGCACTTTGTGAAATAAATATGGTTGCCAAATCAATGATTTCATATATATATAGTAGAATATGTGTCTTAGAATTATTATTAAAGTAATGAATAAATATTCAACCATTCTTAGTTATTCACCTTACTTTATTTTACTTTACTTTATCTTAACCCAGTGGTTGTCAAACTATTTTTGGGACGTAACTATTTCGAAACATTAAATATTTAGTTATTTAGTTTTTTTCCTTAGTTATTTCCTTTATCTCCTTCCCTAACCTCGCTTTTTCCTTTGCCCTCCTTATTACCATATTTTGTTATTTATGTTTTTTTAAAGGTCAATTTTTAAATAATGTTTTTTTTATGTTTAAGTACTATCTTCCATCTGATTGCAAATAGCTATATATGGTAACAAACGATTTGATCAATATCACTAGTCTGTTTTTGGTTGGTTGGAAGATATTGCTTATTAGCAATAAGCCCGCCAATGTACTTATTTGTTTTCTGTACATGTTTAAATAAAAATAAAAATAAATATTTTACCGAGCTGTAAAATAAGCACAACCATGTATATGTATACACATTTATTTGCAAATTATTAAAACTCCATAAAAAAGACGCTTTATACACAACTGACAAAATACAAAAAATAAATTATGAATTCAACGAATAAAATAAATCTTTGGTTAAATATGAAATATCTTATTCTTCCATTATTTCGTATGTGTGGGAATAATAATGTTATTTATGAATATGAGTGTGTGTCTCATAAACCACTAACTTTAGTATGTAATATACGTAGCGACAGAACTTTCCGTACCAAAATTTCATGAGTTGTTAGAAATTAAGCTCAGCTTATGATTTCGTCAGCGAGACTGGTTAGACATCTACTAACTTACTATGAAATTAACATAATTTGGTTCTCGAAAGTGTATAAGATTACTTAAGCATTTTTCATATGCAAAATGCATAGTTATGAGTGACAAGTAAAACAGTGGCATTAATAAACATCAACATACAATTTATATTTAAATTTTGTATATTAAAAATATTGCTAACTTTGTGGTATGGATATATAACACTCTCCTTATCATTCATCGTTCACATTGTGTAATACCACTATACCACACCAGTTTTTTTGTATTATAAAAACTAATCGTTTATTTATTATTTATAATTTAAATCATAATCAAATATGTTAAATTGTTTTAAAAGTAAACACTAAAACTTTAATTTTTTGAGTTGGACGCACAAACAAATTTTCAAATATGATTTTAATTTTTGAAACTATTTTTCTTCTTTTTTTAAATGGTTATCATTTTTTTATTTATATACTTTATAAACAGAGAAAGAATTTTTAAATACTTTTTTAAATATTAATAGTAGTCAGGCCATGAGTCGACATAATCGGCAGGTATGAGACATAGAATATTTGCAAAAACAGATTGGCGTGGCGTTCAATTCTCTACGCATATCCCTGCTGAAAAGCTAATGGCATTAATGTATCAAATAATATGTCAAACACTTGAAAGCGGCCGGGTCAGGAGTCGAAATATTCGGAGAGTTTGTATGAATGTGCAAGAGGCAAAGAACGTTTGCAAAGACTATTTGGTATGGCGTTCTATTCTCTCTGCCTACTACTGCGGGGAAGTGGCGTGATGGTTACTTAGTTTTAATAATTTATCACACAAAATCGCCAGAATCAAACAAAACGATTTTTCGATTATTTTGTTAGTTGCAAATTCATCGAGAAGAGCAGTGAGTAAAATCAATATCGTGTTCCCTTAAAATACAATTTACGAAGACCCCGAAGAACAAGAAATTTAATTGTGTAAAAGGAAAATCGTGTTATAAAACCGCATTAGTATTGGTTTTCAATTTGGAGGGAATCGACCCTTATTGGAATACCTGTCGTCACCATTAAATGGGTTAAGGTTTTCCCTTCATCGGGGAGTCTTGAATTACTCAAACTCGTGTTGAGGTATTGCTAAAATTGAATTACGCTACACTAGCACAAAATACACAAAGTAAATTGATTGGAAATTGATGAAAACACAAAACATTGATATATATTGGACGAAATTTCAGGTAAGCGATCTGTATACAAATCTATTAATTAAATCTGGTGAACGAGGAAAATCTCAGAGCCAAAGGGTTTTGGCCGTAAATTAGCACGTTGTACTATGGTCTCTCCGTTTCAGCGGCATATATACCTACAGTCACATTTTCTTATAAAGTTGAATAAAGTGTACAGAAGTTGGATTAAGTTGATTTTTTTACATAATTGAATACAGAAATATTTCAATATCCTATTCTTGTGTATTAATTTTTAAA
Source organism: Brachycentrus maculatus (assembly GCF_059751285.1). Classification (NCBI taxonomy): domain Eukaryota; kingdom Metazoa; phylum Arthropoda; class Insecta; order Trichoptera; family Brachycentridae; genus Brachycentrus; species Brachycentrus maculatus. The sequence goes on from NW_028281195.1 coordinate 24,365, forward strand.
TGCATCACAGAATTTTTGAGTCTACTTAGTTGTATTTTATTAACACAAACACATAAAACATTAATCTTGTGACAATTGTTTCGCCTAGTTAAGGCATTTTCAAACGAATGTAAAGGTTAAATGGACTGATGATCCTTATCCTTATACAAGTGGCAGTTTTAACATGTACAGTAATAATTATGAGAGACAACAGTAGCTGATGGGGGATGTGAATACGTACCATTATATTTAATGTTTTATACCCTTATATTAATTTTATGTTTGATTTCAGAATAAATACATAAATTAAAATGGAGTTCTACAAATTAAACGCAAAATCAATAAACATCCTATAATTGGTCTAAACTGCTAATTATTTTTTTTTTTGGTGTTAGCATCAAGACCAAAGAAAATTTGTCAATGTCAAGTTTTTCAAATACTTCATAAGAACAGTAAAACAAATGTGTGAGGCGAATGTGACTGTTAATATAAGCAGAAACAGCGGAAAAAAACTTGTCCTAATCAAGTATTTCAAATAATTTAATATTGTCAGACCAGGAGTCGGGATAATCAGTGGGTATTGATGAAGAGATGCATTTTTTGTATTGGAACATTTCGTAGTCGTACAGGAAAAATGACCAACTACAAAACGCAAAATCTTCAGGAGGGCCATATTTGCTTGGTAAGAAAATAAACATCAATGCAGTTAATTTTTAACAAGTCAATATATTATACTTCCAAGATTAAAATCGCTTTTGGATTTTTTCAGGGCTATATTAAGCTAGTAAGCTACCAAATAGTCAATAATCACGTTTTTGTAAAAAATGCACGTCACTTTCTCCTGCATGACTACGGTTTATTTGTTAACTTTATTTTTGCATATAAATACATAAAAAAAAATCATTTAAAAATCTAAAGTATAATTAATATTTTTTTCAGACTCACCAAGGCACCGTATGTGTCTAGTAGTGGAATTCTTTTTACATACCTTTTTTATTATTTTATTTAAAATATATTTCAACACAATACACAAAAAAACTATTTTATAATTTTCTAAGTATGACTCTTCTATTTTTGCCTTGTGTAGGTTGATAACATTGTTTGCAAAGACAAATTGGCGTAGTGTTCTATCCTTTGTGCCCACCCCTACGAACAAACGACGGTTGATGATGGTTGATTAGTTAGCTAGTTTAGATATCAAATTTTAGTACAGTCAAATTGTAGGGTCCAAATTTAGAAGTGTTCAATCAAATATACAGTGGGTTCAAATATATATCTCTTAGTGTGCGCGACATTTTAAGAAAAGAGATTCTTAAAATCTGATAAAATTATGTTATCCCATTAACTTTTCAAATAAATTCATCACTCTGATTTTATTGTAGCTATATATATTTCACAAAAACAGGTTTGCTTTATAAACAGGAAACTAATTAAAATACAAATAAAATATATGCCTTACCATTTCCATCTGAATAGCTACACTTAATTAAAACATATCTTTACTTTGCATACGAGTATATTGGAGATATAAATTAGTTTGTTTCATCATCCATAAAATTAATAATTAGTTAGGGTTCACCATTAACCCAATTATTTCAAGAATGAATTCATTTATCGTTAATTTCAAACTGTAAAGTAACCTACATTTATTTTTTTATTTTTCTGATTAATTAATTTCTTGTATCTATAAATAGACTATTTTACAATTAGTAGGATATCAATTAGAATATTTCATTAGCGTCTTGGTTTTTTTAACTTTGGGCATATTGTTTATTTTCTTATAAGGTCCTTCAACAGTTATTTAATGGCTACCAAAAAGTAAAAATTAAAAAATTGCTATCCTTTTAGAGTGCATATACGTTCACAAATATTTTATTTTGTTTTTCCATTGTTACTTTGCGAACTTGGATCGATCCCCAATTCAAAAACATGTGAAATATTAATTTCAATTTTTATTTGAAGAAATACACCTGTTCAATTAATATATAAACTTGTATCATAAAATAAAATATACTCTTTTTAGAGGTTTCATGTCTGGGTTCAATTAAAAAAAGTCACATCCCCAACGCACACACTTATCCCAACGTTGTTTCCACTTTTGATTTCCTTCAGCTCCTTCGTCGCATTTCCCTTAATCTAAAACATTGTCACAAATCTTCTCTTTTTTTAAAAGTCACAACGAGAAAAGTCAGAACGAGATCAGGTTAGTAGGGTGGGTGGTAAACAACAGTGATTTGAGAGCATTTGGCCACTCACGAGTTCTAAAACCTGAAGGTAGATTTGAGACAATACCCGAGATTAAGGAAAATGCGACGAAAGAGCTATAAGACATCACAAAAAAGCGTTCTAGGTCTATTTTCAAAAATTGAAATACTGATGGATTAAGTGTATGCATTGGGGAGGCGACTACTTTGAAAAAGACCCAGAAATTTAACTTTTAAATAAAGTACTCGTACATTTTGTTTTATGGCGTCGGTCTACGTATTATTTGACTTTAATTGAATTAAATTAAATGAAATATAGAGATACTACTATACTGTTAAAAATAAAAGCAACAATAAGGAAAAAAGCTACAAAATTCTTGCGAATGAATTTAATATAAAATGACATAATACTACAAGTAAACAAGACATTTTGAATGCGCATACCTGTTTAAAGATATAACACGTTGAAGCAGCTAAGAAATATATGAGCATACAAAGATTTTTTTTACATATTTCGTACAATGGAGTGACAGGTGTTTCGCCCGAAAGCTCTTTGTATAGAAATGCTTTCAAGTATTTACAGCCGTCACACATCACTCGAACAATTACAACAATAAAATCCATCAAGATTCTTCACACTCTCCTGTTGATATGTACATTTACATTGTTAGTTTAAACAACAAAAATTTAAATATAAAAATAAAAATAAGATAATACTACTTCTGAGTTCAGTTGTGTAAACACGACTAGTTTCGTGAACTACAGACGCTCGATTCAACAGGTGAAAATATAAGGCTAGTTATGTTGAATGAATAAAGTAAAAAGGTTATAAGCTATGACTTGTAGTCGCAACTATACAGCGTCCAAGACTAGGAAACCTGTAGAATAAGGATCTCATGTAGCCTCTTTGCTTGTATGATAAGGTCTTTTGAACTAAGAAACCAATAAATTAACCATCACGTACGTCAGTTAGTATGATGTAACTCGTATAGTAATGACTAATATAAAGTATATAGTAATGATAATTTTTATGTAATTTGGTCATTAAATAAAACCTAAAGACAGTGAGTTTTTTGTTGCATAATATCTTTCTTCATAATACACACATTTCGTGAAAAGAAAAATTTTCCATGAAAATACCCCACTCCCCAGAGAAAGTCGAATATCAATTATTGTACTCTCTGAAAGGTTAAGAAATGAAGAGATTCCTACCCGTTAGATCTAGCGGGTTTCCCTCGACGCATTTATTTTTGTAAACGTTAAGTTACAGGGTATGCTAAGCTACAACAGTTTAGAGACTAGAAGGAATGTGTATTTGATTACGCGTTTTTATCGATTGTTGTGCGGTATGATTGATAATCCTGAAATTATCCAGAGTTTCTGACAGTTAGCTAACAGAGTGTCGGCATAGATTACTGCAAATTCCTACATATCAACAGGACCAAAATACCGATGGTATTGCCTGTAGGAAGAGCTACCGCTATACTGAACAATATCTCGTTGGATATTGATATGTTCCAAATGTCTGGAAGGGTATTCCGAAGCGGGATTCTTCTTCATCTTAAACAAGAGTATTATTTTATTTATTGTTTTGGCATTAACTTACAATGTACAATGATTACAGAAAACACTAGTTTGTTATTATACAAACCTGAATGATGGAAGTTTAACTTTTGAAACATGTAATCTTTAATAAAACTCAAGTAGTATAAAACAAGTGTTTTCTTTTATCATTGTAAGAGTATAATTGCTTACTTTCGATTTTTTTATGTAAACGCCTTAAATTTTGGTTTGTAATATATTTGCTAATTGTAAATGTATAAATTGAATTGAAAATTTAAAAAAGTTTTAAAAAATGTATATATGTAAAAATTTAAGTAAATAACTTGATTTTCTCTTGTTTTAGGTTCGATAAGCAACATAGACGGAGCCGAGTACCACTGCAATAAGACCCAAGTGAAGAAAGTCATATCAGGAGTAGTCGGAGCAGCTTCCAGTGTTACCAGTATCCAAGTCGCAAACCTTTTACGGCTATTCAAAATACCCCAAGTGAGTATAGCTTTTTGTTGTATGGTTCTAAAGTCGTAGCAATACTTCATGCTTCGGTTAATACGAAGCTCATCAAACTAACTATCTAAGCTGTTATCAAACTAGTTATAATAAAAGTTTTCTTTTACAAGTACTCCTGGAAATTTAAGTCACCTCACACAGCCTTAATTTTCTTCAGGTTAACAGAATTTCCATTTAAAAATCAAATTTTAAAGATGTTTATTACCCGATTCGGAAATATTTTAAAAATAAAAATATTTAAATATCTTAGTAAATTTAAAAAAAAAATACATTCCCTCAAACGAAATATCTATTTATTTTACAATGTTTAATTTTAAAGGAATAACACGCAAAGTTTTATTTTTAAGAGGCTTGATTCCAGGTAAATATGTGAGGATATGAAAATTACATGTGAAATATGTACATGTCACAAAAACGCCCAAAGACTAAAAATAAATATTATTCCAATTCGTTTTATATTTCATGGGAATCGAGACCGTGAAACCAATTTCTCAATCAAGTATCTTTGCACGGTACATGTTACCATGCATATAAAATTAAATTATAATAATTTAAGTTATGAAATTTAAAAAGTATTGGGTCCCACTCTAGTATTGTTGAGTTCGTATAGAAGTCTGAGATACGAACAAAACTCTGCCAAAGTTATGTTACTATTTTTCGTAAAAAAAAATAAAACAAGCCCCTTAGGCTGACTTGATACAAAAGTATATATTTAAGCATGTTATTAAAATAAAAATTATATTTTTTTAAATTTTGAAATTGAAAAGAAAACGGAACTATTTTTTAAAAGTATATTTTGTCATACATTCAATTCAAAATTGTAAATACTTCGCTTTCATTTTAACGCCACATAAATCTGATATAAATTTACAAATGTAAATTTATATCAGATTTATGTGGCGTTAAAATGTTGCCGTCCAAGCAGAAAATTTTGTCTCAGTGCTATTTAAATAAATGTTAAGAATGCTCTCGTTGCATAATTTCCATCCTTCCATATACTATGCTTCCATTTGAAAAGCGACGCTGCGCAAAGATTTTATAAATTAAATCTAGTACTCACTATTGATTGTCTCTTTGTTATTTTACATTTAATAAAAATTAAACTACGTCACGTTACGTAACGTATTTTTTAAGTATTTTTTTTACAAATGTTAATATATAACAGCCTATCTGTACGAGTACGTATGTAGAAAGTCACAGCAAAACATTTTAATTATTAGTCTTTTGCGAAGGTTTTTTGAAAGACGTTATAATATTTATTTATTTTTATTTTATTTATTTCAAAGATAGTATTATGGCTCTTTAGGCATAGCCTGTGATGAGCCAAAATTCTTCCATATTTATACTTTTTTATTATTATTTGGTTTTGTTATTTTATTAATAGATTATAAACATAACAATTAATAGCTACAATAACAATTTACATTATAAAGGTTTTACACTAAAAATAATTACACCTGGACTTTAATTAAATCACTTACTACCGTGCCTTTTCCAACATATATTAATACTTCTTTCCTGGCAAATACAATACTATTAATTATTGACCTACCTGAAGCGGAGGGCTGATCACCTTTCATTCATGTTAATGACCAAGATAACCATGCGTTCAAATGATGCAGGGCCCTATGCACAACCGGGTGTGGATAAGGGTTTGAAAATATATAGACACCAGTTGTGCATGTTTTCGAAATGCATCCCACCAAAAGCGGCATATTTTTAAGTTACTATTTACCCGCTACAGGGCAGAAAGTGATGTTTTTGCATTTTGAAGAAAAGGTATATTTTAATATTTTTTTTAAATAAACTTATTATTTTTCAAATGGAGAAAAAACAATCAGGTTTCACCTAAAAAAATCTGTTGCACTGTAAAAAGTTTCAAAGGTGGCTTGATATTTATTTTCAATACATTTTATTATATTTTTAAACTCCAAAAACGATCTCCAGAGAAATCAAGTGTTTTTTATTTATTTATGACGTCGTTGAAATGAGTGAGTGATGTATGATATATAATACGAATTGAATTAACTGTATAAAAAATAATGTTTTGAGTGATTAATAGTTGGTGTTTTAGTATACATGGGAAAATTTCATAATAATTTCAGTAAACATACAAAATATTTAAATAATTAAAATTAATTAATTAATTTCATAAAAAAGTTCTTAAAGTCCTGTCTTAGAAGCAACGAAACATTTTATTTCAAAATATATATTTTTTGACTTAACAATGTTAAATTTATTTGTAAAATGAGATTTCAATAAAAGAATGAAAAACCGTTTACCGTATATTGTTAAACCTTTATGATAAGTATCTTTTTATTGTTAAAACAATTAAAATTATTATTATATTTCTTTAAAATTGGTTTTCACATGACGAAGACATTTGTCAATGATTATGATAGGAAAAATGCTTTTTAATAAATAACAAAATAAAAAATGATTGGTTTTAAATTAAAGTTCGTAAGTTTTTGAAATTTCGGTAAGGGTAATATAAATAAAAATTAATTTAAACCATTTATAATATTTTTCATGCATTGTAGATTAAAAGTTCGTGCCTACAAAAATATTACGTTGCGAATTCCTGAAATAAAGCACACTCCTCTAAGATTAGTAAATAGTATATTGCACAATACGAATAGCATAATACAAAGCTTCATAACACTTCTCTCGCTTAAACTCGTTTATTGCTCGCCTACGTGTCTTCAGCTCTCACACGCATATACTCGTATGTAGATATCGTATAATACTACTCAGTTAATACTAATAATTCCGAGAAGCTAATATTACATATTCCGGTTGCACTATCAGACTCTAGTTATAAAGTCTCTTTTATTATGTAAATGTGACTTGTTTTCCTGGGAATAATCTACGAAATTAGTTTTGCACGTAAAAGATAACATTCTGAGACTAAACAAATGAATACAACGCCACTATGGCTTATAAAAACATTACAATTTTTGTTGTGAAATAAGCAAACTTTCTTGTGTCCCGTCTGTAAGGTGTTTTTGTAATTCACATTCATTATACAAAAGAGACCTAGGGATGGGTAATAAACAGAATGTGTTAAATATATATATATATATATATATATATATATATATATATATATATATATATATATATATAAATATATATATATATATAAATATATATATATGTATATATATATATATATATATATATATATATATATATATATATATATATATATATATATATATATATATATATATATATATATATATATATATATATATATATATATATATATATATATATATATATATATATATATATATATATATATATATATATATATATATATATATATATATATATATATATATATAAATATATATATATATATATATATATATATATATATATATATATTTATATATATATATATATATACACATATATGTTCATTCAATATCACTTAAACGTAAGTAATAAAACCTATATTTGTGAACAACACAACCAGATGTTATGCGTAAAATAACTTGAAGCGCAGGAAAAATCACCTTCCCTTCATATAATTAACGATCAGAATAATATGTTTTAATACGATCGGTGCTTTATTCACCATTGGGTTATAAGAAATAAATAAATAATGTATTAACTTACATTTCTTGTAAAACAGAAGGATTATCATCAGAATAATTGATAAATTTGCACATATTAATATTTTAATTTTTTTTTATAAATTTTATTTAAATAAATATATTTGGAAAATGTGTTCTCGTACCTGTTACTGCGGAACCGTATCAATATAATACTTCAGTGATGTATTTCTACAAAAATATTTCTTGGAAGCACCGACCATACTGTGTTTTATATCCATTCTCTGAAGCGTAAAATGAAATAGAGTTTCCGTGCAGAGTGCACGCTCCTTGCACCACCTTCATACGATACTCGTGTGTGTATAAAATATGTATAACATTATTTATCTAGTAAATAAAAATACATGTATAAAGTCCTGGCAATAATTCTGTATGAAGGAATCGTGAGAGAACGATCCATTTTCCAGGCCTTAAACAATGGTAACTCCACCGTGAAGGAACGGCTAGGAGATGCGTTATCCATTATTTATTTATTTTATTTTATTTTATTTATTCGGGAATTGTACAGCTTACATATAAAAAAATGATATAAAACAATAGTTACATTAACATTAATAAACATTACATTACATTGACAAAAAATAGTTACGTTAAAAAAAAAGCCAATTAAACAATTCCACAATTATGTTATAAAACTATTAAAAAACATTCAGAGATAACGAAAAACAAAAAAAAAATAGATTAAGCAGGAAAGGAGAAGGAAAGGAGAGGAATTAATAAAGGGTGGTTACAGGATTTTTTTTTTTCCAGTTAAGAAGTTAAAAAATATATTTATAAATATACATACATATATATGCATACGCATACATACACACATATATATACAAATACATACTTATACACATTCAGTTATATATACAGAAAAAAAATAGTCATGCACCGTTCACCCCCCACCCATAACATAACTAGGTTATTGGTGGAGAGTAAACAGAGCATGAGAACTTTCTACTAACCTCTTTTTTTATTATAGCAACACTTTTCCCGAAAATATCGATGTCATTAAATGTCTTGTTGTATGAGTCTATGATTCTATTAAGGGTGGTATTTTGTGAAAAAACTGTATTGCACTTTGGTACATGAAGAAGGTGAGTAGAACGCGTTCGTCTTTGGGGTACTCTAAAATTAATACGGGCTACTAGGTCAGGGGAATCAATTTTGTTGGAAAGGATCTTGGTGAGCAACATCAAGTCAGCCACGGTTCGTCTATCAGAAAGAGTTTGCAAGTTATAAAAAGCGCATGCTTCACGGTAATCCTGAAAATTTAGGTGAGATCTACGATTTAAATTTTTTACGAAAAGTTTTTGGATTCTTTCAATTTTATCCGAGTGTACTTGATAATAGGGTGACCAAATAGGAGATGAAAATTCAAGAATACTACGCACGTAGGAAAAATAAAGTAGTTTCAAAGAGTTAATATTTACAAAAGGCTTACAGGTTCGAAGTAAGAATCCAAGTGTTTTATATGATTTATCAATGATGCTTTCTATGTGTGTAGTATAATTAAGTTTACTATCAAGAAGGATGCCTAGATCACGAACCGTTTGTACAGACTTGATGTTACTGTTATTGAGATTATATGTGTAATCAATAGTGTTGACCTTTCTATTAAATGATATTTTCATGCATTTATCAGAATTTAGAGATAACATGTTGATTTTACAGTACTCAGACAGTCTCGAGAGGTCTTCTTGCATTTTTAGACAATCATGAGGACTTCTTATGTTCGAATACACCTTCATATCATCAGCGTACATAATAAATTTAGAATTGAGAAAACATTTCCCAATGTCATAAACGTAAATATTGAATAAAAGAGGCCCCAGGTGACTGCCTTGAGGAACACCCGATGGAAGTAGGGAGAAATTAGAGGAATGTCCACCAACAACTACTGCCTGACTTCTCTTATGGACATAGGACATGAGCCACTCAAGGAGATCACTATGAATTCCAATTGATGCTAATTTATTTACAAGTATCGAGTTATTGACTCGATCGAATGCCTTGGAATAGTCAGTGTAAATCACGTCTGATTGGGATCCCATGGCCATATACTCAGTTACGTCAGTTGTGAAAAGTGTTAAATTTGAGAGTACTGAACGATTTCGCATGAAGCCATGTTGTTCATCCGGGATGTGAAAAACAACATCGTGTAACAAGTGCTTATAAATAAGTAGTTCAAATATTTTACCAAAGACCGGTAATATCGAGATGGGTCTATAGTTTTCGACTTTATGCTTACTTCCACCTTTATGCACAGGAATAATAAGTGCCTTTTTCCAATTATCAGGATAAATGCGTTCTTTTAAAGATCGATTGAATAATATTGAGAGTGGAGTAGCCAGTTGTTTAGCGCATTTAACCACAAATAATGGAGGTATTTTGTCGTGACCAGCACCTTTGTTAACATCTAATGTTTTTAATGTTACAAGCACGTCAGTACTTGAAATAGTAAAAGAAGATTTAAAAGAATTACATATTTGTTGTAAAGGTATATGCATATCATATACTTCAGTTGAGTCACTTTCAGTATAGACGGAGTTGAAGTATTTAGAAAAATTGTCAACGACTTCCTGGGCATTAGTAGATACTTGATTTTGGTATTGCATGTTTAATGGGATATCGTTGGAGTTGCGTTTACTTATTATATCCAGTATTTGCATTTTAAGTCAAGACAGTGGAATAACGAACTATTGTCTTGCCAAAATGATGTTAGGTTTTCATTCACGAACAGCTTTAGACAATGAAACGTTTTGAAATGCTGCTAAGATTTGTAATAAAGATGGGTTTCAATTAAATTTACAGTTATACGACTAACAAATACATACTATTTTATACGACCCAAGTATACATTTTGTAGAATGGTATCAGTCTGCAGCGATTTTTAAAAAGTTAAAACTGAATAAATCTCAATTTTACTTATTACATAAACTTTTTAGATTCTACTGAGTTCATCATAATTTCGACGCGATTAAACTATTTTATATAATATATTATTAAATTAAAACCAATATTTTTAGTTTTTACACTTTATTTTTATTTGACCAGCGACCGGGTTTCGTCGTTACCGACATAATCATTCTAATAATATATTAAAAATGCAATTCCATCACGAAGTGTCAGTGGATAATATAAATCTATTTTATATCAATCTACAGGATTGAGACAAAAAAAATTGAAATGATACAAATGGGGAAATAATGCATAATATACGCAATTTTTTCATTCATAAATTATCATTTTACTGAACTCCTAATGCTGGATGATATATAACACCTTCTCTAGGCAACTATAAACTGCTTAAATGCAAATGCTTAGATGGTCAGCTGGAGTTACCCTTAGAGTCAAAATAAAGAGTTCACGCATTCGTGAAAGCCTGGATGTAATAGGTATCAACAGTAAGGTAGGCGAGAGGGTTCTCTGAGAGGGTATGAGCACAAAGGACGTAAAAAACCTGTTCAAATTGTAAACCAGGCGATCGCCATGGATCTTCGTCAGAAGACATCTAGAGGAAGACCAAAAAATTCATGGATGCTACAGAGAGATAACATGATTCGATCGCATGACCTAGATGATGTTGTATCTGATATAATTAACTACAACTTGGGGACGAAGAAAGCTGTCTCTGAACAGCCTACAAAGATCATAAGTTGGAATGGAACCAGATAGAAGAAGGGACTTGTGATCTAACTTATTATTATTAAATACATATAAATAAAAGATTGAAATATAACTATGAATAACAATTGACAACATTTTAAGTGTATCCAAATACTTGTTCACAAATCTGGATTATCTCCAATGCGAGTTATTTTTCATACTATTTTTTGACATCTCATTAAAGATGAAGAAGAATATGGAAGTCTTGAAATTTACGGGGCTGACATAATAAAAGAGTTTCTGTTCAATAAAAACTTCTTTTCATCTCACCAATAGATGTCTCTGGTGAAGTTCTAGTGATTCAAGAACAATGTTTCAAAATTGGTTTATATACATTATTGAACTTACAAGAATTTAAGTAGTGTGGTTGTCAATAGTGGGTAGAATTGGTGAATGTTACACGTGTATAAAGTGATCACTTAAACCAGCCTATGACGGTTGTCAGCCCCGTAAATGCCCGACTTCCATATTCTTCTTCATCTTTAATGAGATGTCAAAAAATAATATTAATAACAATGTTACTATGAATAATAATGTAACTCTGTAATGTAGTACTTCCCTTATTATCCTCGGTATCCGAGACAGGACTCCTAGATCCCAAGTGGGTGTCGGGGTTCTTATGCACCGGTGGCTCCTCTCCACTCCCAAATGAAAACAAGTTTACATTTTTACAGCCATTTATTATAAATAAATAAAACTTATTTTGATAAACTAACCCTAAATTTATCTAAATATAAAAAGTACAAAGAAATGCAAAACTTAAATCTAAAAACTAACCCTAAATCTGATTGTCATGATAACCTGATGATTTAAAGAACGGAATGGACAAGGATGGTACTGACTGGTCCGTGGCTGGTGTGTGGTGACGGAGAAATCTGAGTGGTGAAGTGAAGATTGGCTCCAGGATCGCCTGATCCCGGCGGTGGGACGTGGCTGGAATGTGGTGACGGAGAAGCCTCAGTGGAGACCTGAAGTGAAGATTGGCTCCAGGATCGCTTGATCCCGACGGTGGGACGTGGGGAAGTGGTGACACGTTCACACACTGATCTTCACTTGACGCGACATGTGGTTATACTTTTAGGTTAAGTCACTTTTTCTGTATGTCGAATTGACAACTGAATCCTCACTCCCTACCGCACTCACATAAACATCATTGTTAGGTTTAAGCAGAGAACATCATAGTCTAAGCTTAACTCGAAGGTGCACCTAGTTTTTAGCGTGCTTTTACCACCACGCCGTCGTCACGCGCCAAAGACGAAGGAAGAGTGTGTGGGGGGGGGGGAAGACAACGGCCGCTTCAGTTTTTTGAAAAAGGGATAAGTAGGAATCTGTTTTTCTTGAGACATGCGCAAAGCGCAGAATTTACGAGTATGGGTTTACGTAACAGTTTTTAGACTGTTACAGTAACATTGTTAGAACGTATCAATTTTCTATCGTTTAATAATATTTCATTAAAGGGTACATATAATTATACTACTTTGGATGTAAATAAAAACATGTCACGCCATTAGTTTCGTGATCGTTACCATACAATATTTTAAAGTTGTTTTAAAGTAATTTAAAATCGCATGTTTTAAAGTGAAATGTGTGTAAATTACCGCATTATTTATTAATTCATGTAAAGATCAAGTATACTTTGTTGCGGAAAAGTTTACGTTAAAATCGTACATTTTTAAATTTATATATCACGGAAACCTAATCGCGGAACGTTTATCATAAAAAATCGAAAGGTGGGCTTCCCGTATATAAACATTTTTCTTTTCATATGAAGGCCTTCTTTTCATGTTTTTGCCTATAATTTTCACTCATGAATTATATGAAATTGTAGTAACTTTAAAAATAAAGAGTTAATTCACTCACGAGTAGGTATAGGCCATAAAATTTATAAAAATTTAGCCAAGTGGGGACATGATAAGCGATGTTGCGTAAGCCGTAGATAGATTTCAGAGTCACTTAGGACGTTAGGTAATTCCAAAAAAATATATATTAAAGCAAGATTATCAGTCCTACGACACTAGATTTTGGGGTGAAGAAGTGGAATATATTATGAGATGCAGGTGTAAAGAGTAATGAAGGAACTTAAGTTGAATATATAGGAGAACGAGTACATCGGTGATGGTTAGGGTACTTAGTATTGCATTAAATAATTATTTTTTAATAAATCAACATATACCCTTTTACAAAATTTCGAATACTGCGATTGATCAATATATAACTAGAAGTTTCAAGAATTTGAGTAGTGTAGTTGTCAATCATGGATAGAATTAGTGGATGTTACACGTGTGTAAAGTGATCACTTAAAACCAGCCGATGACGGTCGTAAGCCCTGTAAATGCGCAGACTTTAATACTCTTAATCATGTATGTTGAAAAGTCAAAAATAATATAAAAGTTTACACTTTTATTCATTAAGATTTTCAATTCCATATATCATGTTATATTTATATTATTTTCAATATTATTAATATTTAAAGCATTTACTTTGTGGTTTGTCATTTTTACTTACTTATTTATTTTTTTACTAAAATGTTAATAATTTTACTATATAACCACTCACCGAAATTTTCATGAAGACATAAAAATCTCGGTGAGTGGTTATATACTAATATTATTAACATTTTTGTAAAAAATTAAATAATTAATATTTATATTTTTTCTGTGTAAGTTTAAGGATCGTTTTTTTTAAGTATAATTTTAAAAGTCTAGTTTTAAGCTCATATAATTTTGAAATAAATACTTTGAATAATGACGTTTTTCAATGAAAAATAATAATAATAATAATGGCTTTCACCTTAACAGCTTTGTTGTACTCGTAGAGCTTTCAATACGTTCGCGGTAAAGTGATATTGTGCTACACGTTACACTTATGCTCTTTCTTTGACACGCAATTTTCACTTTTTTTAAATTTTATTTACTGCCTCTATAACACGTATACTTCATATTAACAACGAGGTCACAATAAATGTTGGTAAAACCAGACGAAAATATTAAGAAGGGAGTTTTATTTCCAACAAAGATGATACTTGTTTTTATTTATTTATTTATTTAATTATTTTAACTTCATGTACATAAAATAATATTAACACTGGCGGGATTAATCTTCTTATGTAAAACTTCCAGCCAACCGAAAACAGAATAGCGATACTGGTCAAAAAGTTTGATACCTTATATAGCTGTTTGCAATCAGAGGGTAGATAGTGCTTAAACGTAAAGTGTAAATGAGAAAGAAGACAAAAACACATGAATCATAATTTACTGCTGTATTAATTAAGCATATGTTTTAATAAATTTTGATTTATTATTATTCATTTTTCTTACATCGTTTATAATATTACATACTTATATGATTTTGTGGAAAAATATGATGAATTGAATATTAAAATAAATCACTTATTATATACAAATAATACCACTTTTGGGTAAAATAAATGTACGTGACTTGTTTCGAGAACTGTAGGTGTTTTCGTTTTCACCTAGCAATAAGACATTGAAGCTCTCGGCACTATTCATGTTTACATCAATTATCTCAAAAGTGGTTTTATACAAGTGTCTTATTTTTTTAATTTTAATTACACTCCAATAGATATCCATCACAAAACTCGAATCTTCATGTACTTGTGTGATCACATAAGTATATTTATTAAGATAAATTTCGCACTCCTGATAAATACGATAAATTTTATTTTTCATTTTGATATTATATCAATAACCCTTTTTGTGTTGTTACTAGTAAAGACTCATTAACAAAATACTTTATCAAAAATAATCAAAAATAAAATGTTAAAAATTGAGAATAATGAAATTTGGAAAACGATTCAGATTTTATAATTTTATAAATTTCTCAGAATACGTATCATTTTCATACAACTGATATATTTTTAAGTATGTGCCTAAGTTATTAAATATTTTTTACGTAGCATGTTTAATGACACACACCTTAAGAACAGTCGGCATTTTTAATAAGATTGTTACAAGGACAGCTTTCAAGGCACTTTTACACAGGTTTTTAATCACCGTCAAACTAAATTAATGTTTTAAAGAAGAATGAAGAAAATACAAAGTATTTTTTTTTTAAATAACAACGTAGTATTAAGTCATGATTTTAATGTTAACAGAACTATATTTATCTTAAACACTAACCGCTTTTTTATTTACAACATTTTGAGTGTGCCCAAATACTTGTTTACAAGTCTGGATTATCGTCACTTAGCGGTTATTTTTTAACATTTTTTGACATCTCAACATAGATGAAAAAAATATGGATGTCTGGTCATAAACAGGACTTACAACGTACAAAGGCTTCTCAATTTACACAAGTGTAACATTTACCGATTATACCCATGATTGACAATCACACTACTTATATTTTTGAAACATCTTAGATACATTGATAAAACTCGTGTCACACTATGTGTGAGTTCACAACAGCCATCTATGTTGGAATGAAAATAGTTTTTACTAAGCAGAAACTGTTTGAATTTGTTTGTGAGGTCCGAATCCTGGATTATATTAATATACTTGAGACCCGTCCGAAAACATATTTTTCAGTTTTTAATTCAGCTTATACAAAATAATAATAATAAAACCCTTATCCGCACCCCAATGGTGCATATAAACGCAGTGTTATCTTGATCGTTTACACAGGAAAGGTGATCAGCCCTCCGCTTCAGGTACCAGTCCAGGGCAATAATGAATAAATATTAGAGTGATTAGCTTATACATAACTTGACCAATTATTTTATTCACATTTCGAGTCTGTCGAAATACTGTTCACAAATCTGAATTATCTCCACTTTTTTGACATCTTAAGATAGTTGAAGACTTATGTGTAAGTCTGGGCATTTACAGCACTTACGACCGTAATAGGCTTGGTTAAGTGATCACTTAATACTCGGTTACGTGATCACTTGAAAAAATAATAAACCGTTCCAATAGAATATATAATTTATAGATAATATTCAAGATTTTTTTTATCAAAAACCCAATGATGTCTGAAAGAAAATTATTTTAACTAAATGGACGTATTTAACCCTTCAAAAATATAGGTATCTAAATACTGTTGGGATTTTCATTTAATAATATTTTAATTTAAATACTTCTCTACCCAGGAGAAGAAGATACGCAGAAAAATATTTACTTTTACCAATTGAAAGACCAATTCCCAAAATAATTATTTCCATTAAAGGAATATACCAAAAATAATGGGATGATAGTTAAAATGGGACTCTCTAGGCTCAATGCTATAAAAACATATTTTTAACAGATGAAATTGTAGTGGGTGCTACGGAAAACATCGTTACATACATAAATTTAAAATATTTAAAAAAAAAAGTCTTAAAATTTTTAAGTCCTCTGATATTTTAAACAAATCTTTTATTTAAATGTATCGTTGTTTTAAAATGATTATGAATATTTTTGAAAACTTAATAATCATGTCTACCGCACATTATAATTAAGTTGTTATAAAATATTTAAAGTGATTTTAAAATAAAGTTACATTTTATAATTGAAATGTATTAATCAGTCTTGATAAAGAAGCGGTTAGCTTCGAAACCGTTAGACATTATAATTAAGTTATAATAAAATATTTATACTGATTTCAAAACAAAGTTAGATTTTAATTATAAAATGGATAATCATATTAGTGCTTCAAATATAAATTATATAAAAAAATAATGAAAAAGAAAGCTACATTTAATTACAAAATGTAAAATTACGAGAAAAACGTGGCACGATCAAGTGTGCCAAATACTTGAAAGTGGTCAGGTAAGGAGTCGAAATAATCGGCGGATATGTATGAGGAGATACATGAACGTGGAAGAGACGAAGAATGTTTACAAGGACAGAGTGGTGTGGCGTTCTATTCTCTCTGCCTACCCCTGCGGGGAAGCGGCGTGATGGTTAGTTATGGTTAGTTAATTACTTTTTAAAATTACATCATTGGTGCTTCAAATATAAATTATATAAATAACAGATCTGTTTATTTTAAAAAATAATTGTAATATTAATACCTGTAATATGTAACTAAAAATATTAATGTTTTACTGACCATAATAAGTAAAGTAATGAATTTATCACGAATATATATGAATCTTTCATTTATTGTTTCGGCATTAACTTTGTGGTAAGACATGTTAAAATTATTAAAGAAAACACTTCGTTTTTTACCACTTGAGTTTTATTATAGACTACATGTTTGAGAAGTTAAATTTCCATCATTCAGGTCTGTATAATAACTAAAATATAAAATTGTTCTAAAAATAAGGAGAGGGGAAAGTAAGGGGAAGGGGTTAGTCAAGGGACGGAGTTTGAAAACAAAGGAAAACATTATACATAAAACATTATTATTTTATATTTTAGTTATTATGCAGACCTGAATGATGGAAGTTTAACTTCTGAAACATGTAGTCTATAATAAAAATCAAGTGGTAAAAAACGAAGTGTTTTCTTTAATCATTGTTATATGAATCTTAATCGATGACGGTATCGTTTGAATAAAATAATTTAAAATAATTTAAAATAAATAAATATTTAAATCTCATTCGATGACGGTTTTGTTTGACTCCTTGCCCGAGTAAATACTTGGGCGGATACCCTTTTGAGAATCTTTTTGCTTATTCTGGAGGTCTATAATCATCCCTTAAATGGCGTTATTTGACTTCTGCGTAATAAAGGTAATTTCCATCATTAATTTAATTGTAATTCTCCCCTCCGTGCAATAAATTTCCAATTTCAAACGGAAAATAAGCTCGGTAAAAAAGTGCGTGCGTATTTTAATTTGTTCCTCCGGCTCGTGTTTCCATTACATCACAAAAGGTGTTTTTAGTATACTTTTATTTTACCTCTGTATAAAATATTCATAAGAAGTGGAATCGCTATTGATTAGTAAAAATTATATTTGAGAAAAACAGTTTTTGAGAAAGCAGCTTTAAATAGTCACAATGTTTTATTATTACTACTTGCGGCAAAAAAAATTGGCGTGTGTATAGCCGCGTCAGTGCATGTGTGATTATTTTATTAACAAGAGACATGAGGACTATTGCGGTAAAGCTAATGACTACCTGCATACTCTGAATCTACCTATTCATTTTGACAAATCAATAAGTGTGTCAGCATGTTCGACTACCGTACTACAGGTTCCGGGTTTGACTCCCAGGGGAGTTGTCAAATATATTATTTTACTCTAATATTTATGCAATATTACCCTGGACTGGTACCTGAGCGAAGGGCTGATCACCTTTCCTTCATATGTTAACGATCAAGATAACACTACGTTGTATCAACGAAAAAAAAAATTATGTATGAGGTTGTATAAAAATAGAAAAAATAAACTAAAAACACAATAAAAAAGATTAATGGTTTTCTTTACTTCATTTTAACGTGAGTAGAAAAATAAAGCTTTCATCTTTGTTTTGGTATTGTTGTTAAACTTTTAGTACCTAGGTACAATAAAGCGCACAAGGCACTCGAAGGTTCATATTCGTGTTAGTATGTTCTAGAATACGGCCCCCTAAATAAACAAACCAACCATTAGTTGCTAGGTGAAAAGATGTGAAATAACAAAGGTGTCTGCTGTCTACGCCATATGTGACGTCCTTTGAATTGACTTCCTTTGCTGTTAAGCAAAAACATGATGCCACGTAGACTATTTGAGGCATTAAGTTCCAAATTCTGCCTTCGTTTGGTACAATTATTCTTATGTCACAACCGCACGTTGCGATTGTCAATGAAGCCATTAAATTAACTTAATAATAGTAATTGTATTAATGTAATTCTTGATTTTTTTGTTTTCAAACACTGTATTTCTCACACTACAGATGACATTTCAATGTTGTTAGGTCGCAACTTGATGATGGAGATTAATTTTAGTTTTACTTAGTAAATACCACTATTTCTTAAAATCTTCTATGACACGTGTTTCGATGCATTCCGCATCATTTTCAAACACCGTTTAATGAAGATAGAAATCGGAACCTCTAAAATAAAACTTGGCATGTGGCTGGCTTAAGTGATCACTTTATATACTTGTGTAAGGTTCACAATTTTTAAATTATTCAACATTATTTTTAATCATATTACAAACATTTTTGGGATTTGTGTATATGCAATGGTCTTGGATCCCTTTCACATGTTTGTGGCAATTCTACAAAAAATCAAGTAAGTGTGACCGATTATGGCAAAATCAGTTTAAAAAATGTATTATCCTAAAATACATCACACATTTTAGATCAATAGAGTCGGTAAATGAAATCAATGGAGACCAAGGAAACCTAGACATGGTAAAATATTACAAATACTTGAAAATGATCAGGTCAGGATTCGGAATAATCGGCGGGTATATGAAGAGATTCACGAATGTGGAAGAGGTAAAGAATGTTTACAAAGACAAAGTGGAGTGATATTATATTTTCTCTGCTAACCTCTAAGGAGAAGCAGCGTGATGTAATGAGTTAAGTCAAAAATGTTATTTTTGTACTAAAATCATTTTATGACCTTGCTGAAATAATAAAATCCAGCAAACTATGTAAAAATTTCAAAATATACACCGATGTAAAGTAAAAAAGTGGTTCCTTGTTACACTTTTTAAGTTAAAGTGGTCTAATTTTTCAGGAAGGTTACGGACCACATTTACTATGTAAATGTATTCACATTTTCGCTATTCTTCTAACTTTCCGAGTAATGAACACTTTCTATGTTTATTGCTGTGCTTTTTTATCTTACGTTTCTAATCCATAAATATGGATGATTCTTTCACAATGAGATACAAATGTATTATACTCAAATTAAAAGAGCTCTAGGAAAATTCAATTAATGTCATCAATCAATTTGAAAAAAAAATAATAACTTTCTGTATTTGAATATCTTATCTCATCGCTTTATTTGATCAAATCGTGTTATTTTTTACTAGCTGTACCCAGCAATGCGTTGCTATGGCTGAGTACGGTTTTACATGGAAAAGAAAGAAAAAATTATGCACATATTTCAAATAAGTTTATTTGCACAATGTTTGCTGGTATGTAATATTTTAGAAGTTGTTTAAAAGCATGATGACAACCACATTTTTTTTTTATGAAACGTGTATTACTGTCACGATCAACAGATAGCGCTGCCATTGCAGTAAAAAATGGCTGTTCAAAAAATAAAACTTGTCACAGGTAAATAAAAACACGAGTTTTTGAATGCAATGTTGTGTAAAAATTTCAATGTAATCAATGAACTTATTTGGGAGATTTGAGATTTTGAAATAACTTACACATTTTCATTCAAGGAATGATAATAAACCGAGTTGGAAGCAGTTTTCAATTTTATTGTTTGAAAAAAAAATATTACCAGGTTATTTGTTAAGAATAAAAAAACATTTCTTTTCTTTAACGAAGTTACTAAAGTATGTTGTCGTTTTTTTTTTATTTATATATTTTTATTTTCCCTCTCTAAACACAAGTATCTACTTTATTAGAGAGGTAGAAACGTTATATATAAGATGTTCTGTATATTTACCTATTTTGTATTTAAAATATATTTTTGTAAAAAATAAAATAAAATAAAAAAATATATATAAGAAAAATTATGGGCAAATTTATTTTTTTGAATTAATGTTTTACTTTGTAAATACCACTATTTGTGGTATTTACTATGTAAAACATTAATTAAAAATGGATAGGTTTTACCACAATGTGACTGCTAAAATAAATAATGATTTTTTTTGTTAATATTTTTTTGCAAAAAATGCTCAATTATGAGCTAAGAATCAACAACTTTCAACCAACAAAAACTTGTTTATGAAACAGATCAAGGTTTGTGGATTATATATGTAGCAGGTAAAATAAGCAGGTAGATGGTGTTTGTATATAAGCAAAAACGGTAAAAAAATCAAATGGAATAATGACAGTATCGATTATTAAATTATTAAAACATTGATTATTTGAACTTGTATAAATTTATCGAAATAAGGAAGTCAAAGGGAGTGGGATCACTGATCAGGTAAGAAGTTGAAGATGAGAGGTAGAGAAACCAATAAAATTGAAATTTACCTGTGTAATACATATTTATTTTAAAGGTTCAAGGATTCGTAAAATGGGATATTAGACTCCTATAATATACAACATTTCGAGTGTGTCCAAATACTTGTTCACAAAATCTGGATTTTCTCCAATTATAGGAGCTATTTTCATATTATCTTTTGACATCTCATCAAAGATGAAGAAGAATATGGAAGTCTGGGCATTTCATTTTCATTCAAACCCTTACCCGCACCCCAATGATGCATAGGGCACGGCATCATACAAACGCAGTGTTATTTTGATCGTTAACACGTGAAGGAAAGGTGATCAGCCCTCCGCTTCAGCTACCAGTCCAGGGTAGTATGGAATAAATATTATTGTGAAAAAATCACACATATTTATTTGACCCCCCTGGGAATCGAACTCGGGACCTCCAGAACGATAGCCGAGCGTGCTGACCATTACACTACGGAGGCGGAGATTATTATTAGTTTTTCAAAATACAAGGTTTCTAAATTGGTTCATATATATATATATATATATATATATATATATATATATATATATATATATATATATATATATATATATATATATATATATATATATATATATATATATATATATATATATATATATATATATATATATATATATATATATATATATATATATATATATATATATATATATATATATATATATATATATATATATATATATATATAACTTACAAGAATTTGAGTAGTGTGGTGGTCAATAATGGGTAGAATTGGTGAGTGTTACACGTGTGTAAAAAGATCACTTAAACCAACCTATGACGGTCGTTAGCCCCGTAAATGCCCAGACTTCTATATTCTTCTTCATCTTTGATAAGATGTCAAAAAAATACCGTTTAATATAATTCTAAAGGTAAAGAAAAAATGATAAAATTATCAGTTGAAGCAAATAACATTTTTTCCATTTGTTTTAGGTTTCCTTCTTCTCAACCAGTCCGGAGCTGTCCAACAAACAACGTTTCGAGTACTTCACCAGAACCATCCCATCAGATCACTATCAGGTCAAGGCAATGGTAGACATTGTGCAAGAACTCGGGTGGAGCTACGTCAGCATTATTTACGAGGAATCCAACTATGGAATAAAGGTGCGCATGTTTATTTAACTGTCTTCAAATGGTATTAACAATTCGCTCACTCCTTTCAAGAACGTCATAAATCAAAAAAATTGATTTTTCAGGAAAACGTTTTTAAAGTTTTAAAATATAATACAATGTATTCAAAATAAATATCAAGCCACTTATTGAACTTCTTACTGTGCAACAGATCTGTTAAGGTAAAACCTTAAGGTTTTTTCTACATTTGAAAAATATTAAGTATATTTAAAAAAATAATTAAACAATACCTTTTCTTCAAAATGCTAAAACAACACTTCCTGCCCTGTAGCTGGTAAATATTAAGTTAAAAATATCCCACTTTTGCTGGGATATAGTACATTTTCTGGGTATTCCGAAAACATGCATAATGCAAATTGACGATTTTTAATTTATGACGTTCTTGAAAGGAGTGAGCGAATTCTCTGAAGCGTCTCTGACAATATATGTAAGTTTTACTTATGCATCCTCGAATATAATGTTAACTATTAGACACTGTCCGCCTCCGTGGTGTAATGGACAGCGTGTTTAGCTACCGTGCTGGAGGTCCCGGGTTCGATTCCCATGGGGGGTGAAAATAAATATTAGTGGTTTTACACTGTAATATTTATTTCATATTACTGTGGACTGGTTCCTGAAGCGCAAGAGTGATCATCTTGCCATCGTGTAAGTAATGATCATGATAACACTGTGTCAATTCGATGCAGTGCCCTATGCACCATTGTGGTGCTGATAAGGGTTTATTTTATTTTAGTTTTTTAGATATGAAACTTTGATTCCTTTCTCAACTAAAAGACACCCTTTAATCCTGATTTTTATTAAATTATGTGAAAATAAATTAAACCCTTTAATAAAACGTCAATTAATTTTTTTTTCATCAATGGTTACTAAATAAGAAAAACCGAAAATCGAAATAACATGAACATAATTATTTATGCATCAATAAAAAATTGTGAATAAAAAATTACACTCTTTAAATCTTTTATGTTTTTTTGTAGATGGTATTTAAAATATGAGCTTTAAATCACATTCATGATAGGATCATACGATACTTTTATTGTTTTTTTTTTAAATAACTTAATCATTAGGAATAATCCTTTTTCAAAATTCCCCATATAAAAATAAATATCAAATCTGTGTACCATAA
This sequence comes from Brachycentrus maculatus, assembly GCF_059751285.1. NCBI lineage: Eukaryota > Metazoa > Arthropoda > Insecta > Trichoptera > Brachycentridae > Brachycentrus > Brachycentrus maculatus. The sequence goes on from NW_028281195.1 coordinate 48,195, forward strand.
TCACAAAATTCAGAAATGTAAAAGATTACATATAAATTGACTCGAAAAATATACCCGGTTTTTTAATCTTATATTTCATAAGGTTTTTATAATGATAACGTATAAATGTACATATGATATATATATTTAGTTGTCATTGATATTAGGTACGGAATATACCATTGTACTATTATACAAACTAAAGTAAACATATGGTAATAAAATATCCTTTTTTATAAGAAGTCGTCAAATTTCATGTATTTTTCCCTTTAATTTTATGTTATATTTACAAATTGGGCTTACGTTTTACATCATGTTGATTTCAAATATGAAAATTGATATAAAGACAAATATTTGGTACTGAAAATTTTCTTTGATTTATCATGTACCATCAGAAGTAATTATGGTGTAATTGAGTTTTAAATTGATCTTTCCTTTGTCATTTTCTGAAAAATAATTTTATGTACTTATTGTTAATTCTCCTGATACTTACTTTTTTTTAAGAAAAATAAATAAAAATATACATTCAGGACCTGGTCAAATAACACAATATTAGTTAATAGTTAAAATAAATTTTAATTTTGAATAATTTATAAAGCACCATTTTCGCAGAATACTTCTTGAACGGTGGTTTTATGAAATACTTTTATTTTCTTCTTTATTTTGTTTTAGATTCTTTATTTTATAATTTTTCTCTATTTTTTTTCAACAATGTAACTTTACAAATATGACGCATTTAAAATATCCAAAATCCCTTTTTTTATTGGTGTCACCAAAACAAGTTAAGGCGAATTTCAAATTAATCGAAATAATAACAAAAACAGCTTTCAATATTGTGAATTTTCTTAAATTTGAGGGTGACACAAAAAAATCTTAAACAATAAATTTTATTTATTTATTTATTTATTTATTCACACAAACGCCCAGAGGGCTTTTACAAGTAAAAATTCAAGTTGCAAAAAAATATTGAGTTGTTATAAGTATAAGACAAGAACATTCAGATACGTAAAATTACAAGAAAGTATGATTTACGATACAAAAATTACATGAATAGTCTAGCTGACAGAAAACTATTGCCTGATGCTTGTTTATAGGCAAATAGGGAGTTGAAAAAAATGTCTGTAGCTTCACTGTGAGTGTAACAAAGATTATGGATTCATTATGGAATTTGCAAATCACATAATAAATACTAATCACTCATTTCACTCTCATAAATTAAAATTGTTACACCTTGTTCCATATAAAGGCCAAATTATGAATTATCTTGAAAATTTAGAAATCCAAAAAAACCTAAATTCTAATAATAATTTATTAAATAATATATTGTTTCAAAATTCTTCACCTTTGCTTTCCATTTTTCCTTTGTTTTCAAACTCCGCCCCTTGACTAACCCCTTCCCCTTAGTTTCCCTTCTCCTTATTTATAGAACAATTTTATATTTTATATATTTTCGTTATTATACAGAACTGAATGATGGAAGTTTAACTTCTGAAACATGTAGTCTATAATAAAACTCAAGTGGTAAAAAACAAGTGTTTTCTTTAATCATTGTAACATGTCTTACCACAAAGTTAATGCCGAAACAATAAATAAAATTACGGATTCATGTTATATTTATATAAAGTGAAAAAAATAATTGGAATACAATATTCTTGGGACCGTAGAAGTAACTGATATTGATTTGTTACTCGATAAACCCTATAATAAACTTTGTATGTCAAAATGTATTTTAGAATTAGAAACTTATTTCGGGTTTGTTTGCATACATTTCCAGGAATCTGGTTCAAAGAAGGGTTTCAATAAATAATGTTAAATTCAAAAAACATTTTCCATTCGCTGGGTTACCTCATTTTACCCTTGTAAGTAAATTGTAACTACTCTTTTCAGGCTTTCGAGGAATTAGAGGGGCTTTTATCAAAGCACAACATCTGTATCGCTGTTAAAGAAAAGCTCGTGAAGGATTCCGGAGTAGCGAAAGAAATCGCATACGACAACATTGTTTCCAAACTTCTTACGAAACCGAGGGCTCGGGGTATGTAAATATGAAATATCTTAATATTACATTCCATTTTTTCAGTGTATTTTCTCATTTCAAGGTCTTTTATTGAATAATTTCCTTCGTTCACGAGTACGGATTTTATACAGCCTTAAACATCTTTATGGTGCGATTATGTATATTAAAAAAGGACCCTTTCAACTATATACTTATAAGTATTTATCTTCTTTAAAAATGTTTCTTAAAAATAATTATTGATAGCAAAAATTTGAGTAATAAGAACGTAGTATACATATACGGAAATAAAAATAAGAAGGATAAAAAATATTTCATCAAAAACATTTTCTACTCAAAAAATTTAAAGAAATCGTATACCAAATTTACGAGGCGAATGTGGAATGTGGAGGAAGATCGAGGAAAATTTGCCAAATGATTTTGGCAAATTACTTAAAAGTTGTTTAAAAACTAGACATTGATAAGGAATTGGAAAAATCAACGGGTATATATGAAGAAATGCATGAATGTGAAAGAGGCGAAGATTGTTTGCAAAGACAGATTGGTATGGCGTTCTATTCTCGCTACCCACCCTTTTAGAGAAGTGGCGAAGTGGTTAAAAAGTTAGTTTGAGTAAGTTAATAATGATTTTTATACAATTTTTGGTTAAACCATTTAAGGTTTTCAATTTTTTAAAGAATAAAAAATTGTAAAAAAAATAAATGAACCCTCAAGTATGCAGTTTACAATATTAATTAAAAATAGAAGATTAATCAATAATCGATACATCCATGTCCTCGTAATTTTCATTTAAGATACAGAACTTTTTGAACCATATTTGAATAAGCATTAAAAAAAATCATATAAATGCTACCTATGTTTTTGAAATTTCAAATCAGAAAATAAAGGTTCCCTGTCAACTTTTATTTAATTAACTCAGTAAAAACGTCAAAATTTTTTTCAAATAGTCATAAAATGAAAATTCTTCATCCAGTCATCAACCAATCACCTCTTTTTACAAATTCATGATGTAAAAATAATTGACATGACATTTATATTTCAGGCTGGTGTAAATTTTTCGAATCACCATTTTACTTTTTATCTTAAAAATTCTCGTTATAATAAATCACGTGAAACGTCACAATGAAAACCATACTCTTTTCAATTTGTGAAAAACGCCTGGAACGCGTGCAAGTAAAAAAAGTAATAGGTAAATTCTCTACTCTAACTAAATGGCTCGAAAATGTTCGCTTTTATATGGGGAAAAGTCATGTCATTCTATAATATTTGACCATATATCCTGTGAAACGGCTATAACAGATTTCTCATGGGAAAATACGGTAAAATATATTCTTTAGCTATTTTCTATACTGGTGAAGATTTAAAAAAATAAGTCGGCTTTATTATTTGTAATACCGCCAATATTTTACTTTCAAGCTGTATATTCCCAATACTAGATTCATTCGTTGTAAATTTCAACAGAGGACATTTAAAATTCAAGGAAAATTGCTTGTAGTTTCAAGGACTCTTTGAACGACTAAAATATGGTTTTATATTCCGTGAATTTAAATGAACTACGCCCAAATTTATTGCTGATGGATTTGGCGGATATTAGAAATATACGCTTGATTCATTTAAGCCAGTGAAGGATGGCACCTTATATTTTGGTATTGAATTTATACTTTTATTTTTATCACATATTATTTTTTTAAACAATCTTTATAACATTTTTTTTTGAAATCTCAACAAATATTAAGAAGAAAATGGAAGTCTGGGTATTTACAGGGCTAACGACCGTCATAGGCTGGTTTAAGTGATCGCTTTACACACGTGTAACATTCACCATACGTGTAACATTCATAACATTTTTCCTCCTTCGTAGTGTAGTGGTCAGCGTGTTGACTACCGTGCTGGAGGTCCCGGGTTCGATTCCTAGGGGGATCAAAATAAGTATGGTTGATTTTCACTCCCACATTTATTTCATATAACCCTGGACTGGTACAAGAAGCGCAAGGCTGATCACCTTGCCTTCATGCAATTAACAATCAAGATAATACTGCATCGCTACGATGAAGTGCCCTATGCACCGTAAGGTATGGATGAGGGAATAAAAAAAATATATATTCACCATTTCTATCCATGATTGACAACCACACTATCCATATCTTGGAACTTCTAGATACATTGATTTGAGTGAATGTTACACGTGTGAAAAGTGATCACTTAAACCTGCCTAGACGGTCCTAAGCTCCATAAATACCCAGACTTCTATGTACTTCTCCATCTATATTGAGATTTAAAAATTTAATATTAACAAGTTAATGTTGGAATTATGTCACAATAACGACTAAAAATAATCGTTTGAAATTGGTACGTATGCTATGTAGCAAACTATGTTTGTACGATGTTGATAATGGCTTGGGGAGAAACGTAATCTAACACGTGCGATTTTTATAACCACGACTATCGTAAAATGAAACTACCAGCTTAAATGTTTTTTTTCTGTTTGAAACAAAGAAAAAGAGAAAACATTCCGATCTTTATTTATCTCATACAGGTACATATTTATTAGACATAGGAAATATTGGATAATAATAAACTATTCTGTTAAAACCATTTATGGCGTTATTCAAAAGCATTTTTTTTAAATTTATTAGATTGACGGGGGATTAAAATATTGTGTGCATTAAAAGTATGTATTAAATTGCTTTAAATTAGTCAGATCAGGAGTTGAAATTATCGGCTGGTATGTATATGACGAGGTGATTATTTTTTACAAATACAGATGAGTGGCGTTCTATCTTTTCTGCTTCACTCCACGGAGATGCAGCGTGATAGTTAGTTAGTAGGAAAGTTTCTTTAGTTAAATGTTATGCAACTTACTGTAATTAATATTTTATTATATTTATGTACAAACAATATCTGTACTGTAAAAACAAACGGCTGTAAAAGGCTAAAATTTTTGAACCACATCACTTTTATGATTTTTAGTAATTTAGAGTTATTGTTTCTTAGCCAAAAAAAGCCCATGTGCATTTACTACGCATAACAAATTTAAATAAATAAACAATTAAAATAATAATAATAAAACCCTTCTTCGCACCCCAATGGTGCATAGGGCACTGCGTCATATAAACGCAGTGTTATCTTGATCGTTTACACATGAAGGAAAGGTGATCAGCCCTCCGCTTCAAGGAACCAGTCCAGGGTAATATTGAAAAAAATCACTAATATTTATTTTACCCCCCTTGGGAATCGAACCCGGGACCTCCAGAACGGTAGCCGTGCGTGCTGACCATTACACTACGGAGGCGGACAAATAAACAAATAAACAATTAATATATTAAATAAAATGAACGTTTGGTAAAACACAATAGATACAAATCACTCATACCACTCTCACAAACTAAAATAATAACACCTTGTACCACACAAAGGCCAAATTATGAATTATTTAAAAAAATTAGAAATCCAAAAAAAACTTATGTCTGACTTTAATTCAATAAATGATATATTGTTTAAAAAAATTTCACCTTTACTACCATTTTTCCTTTATTTTCAAACTCCACCCCCTTGACTAACCCGCCTCCCTAACTATCCCTATCCTTATTTACGAGTGTAAAACATACTATTATTAATTATGTTTTAGTTTACATTTAGACCTCAAGATGGAAGCTTGGGTTTCTTAACTAGTAGTCATAAATAAACTCAAGTGGTACAAACACTTTTACGATTTTTCGGTAAAATTTATAAAAACGTGTATCGATCACTATGCAACCGTCTATTTAAGTTACTAAAATCGTTTGAAATGTGCAAATATCAAATGAAAGCAGAATTCTCAAAAGCTTAATTTTAGGTGCTAATGCATTAATTAGCCATTTTCAAGTTATTTATCATTTGTTCATACAATACAATGGTGACAACTCCTTGTCATTTCTCCAATAACAATATTGGCAGTTAGCAGATTTCTTGACAGTGATAAACGGGTACTCCAAACATCCAACAACAAAGCTTCATCCAAGCGTATGATAATCATGAATCGGTCCGATTGGGTAACCTTAGAGATGAAATTTAGGGGAAGAAGGACTGTTTTACAAGAAACATAGTACCAGAGCTTAAATTTATAATTCTCTCAATAACTGGCCTATCACGGTATTAGAAAATCTATTTCCCGAAATAAGGAATTCTATTTACCATATCTTAGTACATATTTGAATGTAAATTTAACTAAATTACTTTGTGTTATACATAAAATGATGACAATTGGATGCAATTGTAGTCAAGTGTGACAGACACGGTACACGCTAGACTGTGAAACTGGTGTCGCGAGATCGATTCATATCAATCAATTTATGTATTTGTGGTATTTCTTACACATTCAATATTCCTTTCTTTACTCTCCTACCAAAAAACAAGCTTCTTGAATATAAGCTTAGCAAGTTATAATAATTTTTTACAGTTCATTTTAAATATCAAGGATTATCCCTTACGTTATCAAAAAAAATTAAAAACATAATTGTAATAAAAATAACATGGATTGAATATTAACGATATTTTTTGCATCTATTTTGCATTAATTTTGTAAAATAACATACTGTGCACGACATGAAAGATACATAATGAAGCACTTTTTTGAGACTACTCTTGAGTTGATAAATGTAAATACGACTAGTTTCGAGAAATATAGATATTCCCATCTTCTGTTGATAAATATAAAAATTAAATACTTCTATAAGGCCACGTCTGAGTTTTTTTTTATGTAAACCCGAAGTGTTTCGAAATATACAGATATTGTTATCAACCGATGAAAATATGAATAAAACACCTACAGTTCACAAAACTAGTCGTGTTTATACTAATGAACCCATTATGAAACTTTTTCTTCAATATAAATAGGTTTCAATTTAGTACAACATTTATTTTATTTTTACTATTTTCTTTTTCACATTTCACCTACACATGAACTGATCTTGCTTTTATCTATGAAATATATCAGAAATGTGAAAGAAGGCGCAAAAGAATATTGTAAGAGAGGGTTATATCATTCGTAGTGCTGCCGATAACCGATGTTGGTTGAATCGTTTCCTAGAGAAATATAAATCTCTGGTTTTTCCATTTGGCTTGTCGGGAAAATCTTCATATCTGATCACGGGATGCTTGACTATTTTATTGTCTACGATCCAAGTTGGATACCTCGAGGCGTATTGCGTTACTCAGAAGAGAACTGTAGAAAACTAGAGACTCGCCGACTGACTGCGGTAAACCACCCAAGTTTATTAGAACTTTCAAACTTATAACTTTTCTCATATGAACTTTCATCTTTCTTCGATTGACATTTTGTTAAGTTATTTCAATCTTCAGTTTCTCAAGTGATATTACAAATAAAATCTTACTGAACATATCATAGTTCTTTTCATATATCTAGACGTTTTGGTATCGGAAAATTTGTTGTAATACTATACTCTCAATACTCTCAAAATATTCTAAATACTCTCAACTAATACTAGTTGAGAGAATTTGCCTTTTGAACATAAGTCTTTTACGAAAATAAACACATTTTTTAATGATTTGAGTATAACTTGGTTAAAACCATTGTTTTTTAAATGTTGATATTTACTATGGTAAATTTAAAAAAATCATAGAAATTACCACAAAGTGATTGCCTAATAAATATACTATTTTTGATCTGAATAATTTTTGTTATTAAATAATTCTTTCTGATTGAATTTAACACATTTCTTCTCTCAAATATTTTATTTATATATTTTACAAAATGTTATAGATGTTCAAAATGTGAGCAGTTTGGGCATATAGAACGAATGGGTGAAAAAAAATAGCTAAATGAAATTATTCAGGTGAATTTAGTTAGAAATAGGAGCAAGGAAAGGCCAAAGAAAACTTCAGGTATTTTAAAAAAACACAATCAGGTATTTTAAATACAGTTGAAATAATCGGCAACGCGTAAGATGCATGAATTTGGAATAGGCAAAGATTGTTTCCAAAGACAGATTGATATGGAGTGGTATTTTCTCTATCTAACTCTGTAGGGAAACAGCGTGACGGTGAGTGAGTTCTGTTTTTAAGCAAGACAAGCAGAATAACAGAAATAGGTAGAGTACCCTGGATTGCAAAAGTTTGACACTACTTATTTGTACGAATCCTTTGAGAAAATTATGAAAAAAATAAATTATTATGCCTGTACAACAATAAATGCCTCCTTCTTTAATAATTTTTTTCTGCAAATACATTTATGAACCAACACATAATTCAATTACTGATTTGGAATACCTGCATAATTTTGAAAACGATATTATGGTAAATTCAATTTCGCTTTCAAAGTTTCAACTTCTGCATCGACCGTTGTGATAGACTTTGATACTTGAAATGGTAATGGTTTAAAGTTACCTTAAAATGAATTCATACAGATTATAATATCTTCAACATGTGTTTATCTTTATTTCATACATAATACATTTTACATTTAGTATAATTGTATTATATACAAAGAAAGAAACCCTGCGGCTTAACATTCATACAAATTTGATCATTCATTTCTCATTTTCTACTTTGTAATCTTCCATTCTACTGTATTCTTTAGAAGAATCCGTATGTGAAAACGTTTTCAACGAAAAAAGCTTCAAAGTAAAACATAAATTCAAAGACTTTATTTTATGGAGTCGCACCCGTTCTTATTAATAATAAAAAAGTATTATAAGAAAAAAACTGAGAGAATATTAAATAAAACGATTTTATTACAGAAAACTGTTTTTCCTTTCCACATATCTGTCCTCTGCATCTGATACAGTTTATGGCACGTTTCAGAAATATTTCAGACTTTATGGCAGTGAGGGTGTTTTACTATTTTGAAACGTTTTCCTAACCGACTTGTGAAACTTATTTTGAGCAATATATTTCAGCGGCTTAGCAGTTCTTCGATTTTTTAACGTTTCTAGAATTTTCAAACCTTTTTCGTCCATTCTACAGTAAAACAGTAAGTGCGTTTAGCTACAGTGTTGGAGATGCGTCCAATTTACAGTGGCGTTCTTAATGAATATGAAAAAACAACATTTTGAGTGTGTCCAAATACTTGTCCACAAATATGGATTCAAATTTCTATTATAGGAGTTATTTATCATATTATTGTTTGACATCTCAAGATAGATGAAGAAGAATATGGAAGTCTGGGCAATTACAATGCTTACGACCGTCATAAGCTGGTTTAAGTGATCACTTTACACACTTGAAACATTTACCAATTTTATCCATTATTGACAACCACACTACTCAAGTTCTTGGAAGTTCTATACATATTGTTCAAATTCAAAACATATATGAATTTACTAGAATTTCACTTGAGACATCTAAAGTGAGATGTAAAAAACTTTTTATTGAGCAGAAACTCTTTCATTTGTATGAGAAATCTATATTATATATTCTTCACCTTTGTTGACATGTCCAAAAAATAATAATAAAAATCTCCTTATTGGAGATAATCCACATAACACTGAGATTGTGTCCAAGTATTTGGACACTATTAGTATTACTAATAGAGTCCAAAATTGGACAGTATTCATAATAATAAAAACATAAAATTGATATCTGAGTAATTAGGTTTTTTATATTAAAAATAAAAAATGTATTAAAATAAAATTATTATATATTTTTGCCATTTTTTTCCGTAACATGGGCTTACATTCGTTACCAACAAATACGACAAAATCGTATTAAATTTCGTTCATATTTATTTTTCCATTTCAAATTCTCTTTTTCTGGAAAATGGGTCTACAAATCCGTTATTTTGGTCGTGAATCCCTATTCATTACAAAATAGCTTATTTATAAATATGAAAGCGTGGGATAATTGGATAAAGGCGAATTACCCAAATTCCTAGAGATTTCATCTCTAATATAAAAGATTCTTTTTGATACAACATACCTTGACTTTCAAAAAAAAATTTTTTTTTAAATCATCAAGGGATTATTCCACCAGCTAAGACGATGCAACCCCAAGTGCCCTAATATTATTATTCTATTCCTACTTTATATTCTTCCACAATATTCATTCGACTTATTACTTAATAAACCATTTGAAAAAAATATAAACTTTTTGTAAATCTAATTCTATGACCATCACGCCGTTTTCCCGTAGAGTAGGCAGGGAGAATAGAACGCTACACCAATCTGTATTTGCAAACAATCGTTGTCTCTTCCACATTCATGCATCTCCTCATACATACGCGCTGATTATTCCGACTCCTGACCCGATCACTTTCAAGCATCTGAAATACTTGATCCTTGATCATGCCAAGTTTTCCTCGGTCTCCCTATGCTTTTATTACCAACCATATTCGCCTCACACATTCATTTGACTTTCCTTTCTTCATTCATTCGATTCATATACCCAAACCATCACAACGCTTATCTCAGCCATGCATTCTTTCCTTATATTCGCCATTCGAGCATCTATCATACAACATTTTGCTGCACATTCGTCTGAGAGAACGCCTTTCGACGGCATCCGGTCTACTTTCATCCATCTATTGACAACTTCATGTTCTACTTCCAAACATTGTCTATATTTATAAATGTGAATTGAATATTATATGAATCGGTTATAAATTTGTATTAAATAAATATGTTTTAAAATATGTATTTATTTATCGTACGGACATAATTTATCACATCACATAGACATTCTCAATACAAATTAAAACAATTGCACAGATATAAGTCAAAGTATAGGTAAAAATAGGTAAAAATATAAAAGTGTCCTTCTTCAAATATTCAGTAAAATATTTCAAAACGGTAATATGTTTTAAAGGAAAATAAGATTTCATTTAAGGTGAGGTACCTTCATTTTGTATTAAATTCTCAATAAAAATTATAACAAGAGCGCAAATGTAAGGTAAAATATAGGTAAAAGTGGTTAAAAATTTCATAGTGTCATTTTTCAAATATTCAGTGAAATAAACTTTATAAAATTTAAGAACTTTGTTTTAACCACTTTTTATTATTGGTACACTTTAACCAATCGGTTTCGACAAGAACCTTGTTTCAATCAGGGTTTTATATATTCTAAAATAATAAAAACATTAAAATACTCATAGTTAATTACATTCCATTACCAATAAGGGTAAATTATGGTAAGGGAATTTAATTAACCATGAGTATTTTTATGTTTTTGATGTTTTAGAATTTAATTAACCCTGATGATGGCAAGATTCTTGTCGAATCCAGTTGGTTAAAGTGTACTAATAAAAAAAGTGGTCAAAACAAAGTTGTTTAATTTTATAAAGATTTTAAAATGCACCACAAAGTATCTGCGAAGAACATTCAAGAAATTCAGTGAAATATTACGAAACGGAAATATATTTTATGCAACGTAAAAATTAATTTAACGTGTGGTTCCTACATTTTGTTTTATTTTCATGACAATACGAGTTGTGTAAGGGGACCCTTTTCATTTACCTACCTATAAAGTATACATGTACATAATATTAGCTTAATCTTTATCTTCAAAGGGGTAAGCCGCAGCAGTAATGAAGTAACCGACATCATTACTGCCTTTCAAACGACGGGATATTAGGGGTTGGTTATGTTTTGTAATCAAATATTATTATGATCACCGTTCCCTAATGTATAAAACATATGTATATATTTTGTTTAGTATATGATTACGCATATAGAAAACAAATTCTACTTTTTGTATTTTCAACAAAAACATGAATAGTAATTTTATTTATTTTTGTTTTACCTCGTGGGGGCATTGTCAATGTGCGTCAAAGACATATTTACATACGTTAGCACAAAAAATCGATAAGGGGGATTATATAAATGTTTAATTTTTGAAATATTCAAAATGTCATATTAAAAAAAAATAATGCTGGATCAATAAATAATATCTAGAAACAATTGAAATTCAGAAAAATACAAAGAATTATAAACCCAGAAGTAGCAATATGACAATGACTCTCCCCCCTTTTGCCTTTGTTTCCACCGATAAAAAATACATAAAAATAATAAATGAATAAATATAAGAAACACCTCCTACCCTCTCTTCAACCTTCAACATCCCTAAAATACATCTATAATATTTGGACTTAACGTCACATTCAACGGGTTTGGTGCCACTCCGTGCAATTCTGCGCTCACCAGGCCGGCCATACAAAATATGCGCGTAAACGCGCTTTGTTTGAGCTTGTCGCAAGCCAATATCAAATGAAATTAATTGCTTTTTTTTTAAATAAGAAAATATAGAAACATCTTTCAGAAGATCAAGAAATACTAAAATATAACAATTTACCATATTATCAAAGTTACAGTCATCTTTCTAACAGCTTTTACATTTTTGATGAAAAAATCACGGCCTGCTGGGTACGGCCTTATAAATACCTTCCGCCATTGAAAGGGTTAAAAATAATGCAGAATGCATCAAAACACGACACAATAGATTTTTAGAAATTATGGTATTTACTAAGTAAAACTAACATTAAAAATAAACTACTTGTTAACAACATTTTCAGTGTGTCCAAATATTTGTTCACAAATCAGGATTGTATCCAATCTCCGATTGTCTCCAAGTCTCCAATTATAAGAGTAATTTATCATATTATTTTTTGACATCTCAACATAGATAAAGAAGAATATGAAAGTCTGGGCATTTAAGGGGCAATCGAAAATTCTATTGATTATTGTACAATGTTTCAAAATTGGATCATATACCTATATAGAACATTAAAAAATTTGAGTAGTGTGGTTGCCAATCATGGGTAGAATTTGTGAATGTTTAAAGTGATGCTTAAACCATCCTATGACGGTCGTAAATGCCCAGACTTACATATTATTCTGCATCTCTATTAAGATATCAAAAAAATAGTATGATAAATATCTACTTATACTTGTCAAGCATTTTAAAATTGATATATATTCGTAATGTCGTTGAAAAGACGATTGGAAAAATGTTCAAGTATTGTGCTCTAGTATAAACTATGACAAGTTAGTATATTAGATAGCTATATGCCACGTAGGAAGTATGGGAGCTATTGGCGTTCGCCTCATAAACTAAATATATTGGCAGAGGGAGCGCTTGTCGGGGTAAATGGTAAATAGGGGTGGCTATAGCGTGGAGACAATTTTTCGCTAAAGTGCCTCCGTAAATTGGATTTTTCGCGGCCACACATGATCGGGGAACGTATTTTCCTGTACGATGGCACACTTTGATAGATAGCGGATTATTATTTAAGTGATTAAATAGTCGTCCACTTTGATACTCGCGAAATAAGAAAAAAATACATTTATCTTTTTATTTCTTGAATGTTTTCTGCGGATACTTTGTGGCACATTTTATAAACTTTATAAAAATAATTTACTTTGTTTTCACCACTTTTTTATTAATACAATTTAATCTACCGGTTCCGACAAGAACCTTGTCATCATCAGGGTTTATTTTAATTCAAAAACATTAAAAACAACAAAAAAAAACAATAAAACCTTTAAATATTTTGGAATTAAAATAAACCCTGATGATGACAAGGTTCTTGTCGAAACCGGTAGGTTAAATAGTATTTATAAGAAAAAGTGGTAAAAACAAAGTTTATTAATTTTATATTTTTTTTTCTTTGTAGAAGCATTGTTTACATTGTGGTATGGTAATAAAACATTCTCCTTATTCATCGTAAATGTCTTTTAATTTTTAAGTCGCATTACACAACGTAAACGATGAATGATAAGGAGTGTTAAAAATAAAATGTATTTATTTGTATGCATACAAAAATTGCGTGTAAGATTTTTTCTACAGACACAAATCAGGACAGGAATCCAAACAAATAATATTCCTCACAAAGATCTTTCTAAATGCGTTTTTGGTATCAACATTTTTTATTGATATCTCAAAGCTTACGATCTCTCATTGGCTTGTTTGAGTGACAACTTTATATATTGTGCAATATTTACCATTTTACCCAAGATTGATAGCCACATTTATGAAATTTCGGAAAATTGTATATATACCTCTGAGTAAAACTGACATATTTAATATAAAATAAAAAGATTTCTACCCTTATATTTTCGTGAAATGTACATGAGATTATTTTCGAAATAATTTGAGATACTAGGAGAGTTTTGAAAATGTAATTTTCAAACTCATTTCACTAATTTCAGACGTATTTTAGGCAAAAAAACTTCATGTATAACTGTCAAATTGGGAAAATCTAGTATGTGACACTTAAAATACTTTATAACAAGTTTGGTAGGAATTATATTAAATCAATATATATATAAAGCAAAAAAATCTATAGCAAAATAAATAATAAAGCATTTAGTAGTTTGGTTGAGCTAAGTATCAAAAGTAACGTCGTTATTTTAATAAAAATACGGAGTTAAGTTGGCTTAGCAAAAATTAGTTTTGAAATTTAAAAAAAAAAAAAAAATTTTTTTTTTTTTATCCTATTAAAACTAAGGTGTAGGTATTAAAACTTCATTATTTATTTCATTCATTAGTAAAAGTATCTTTTGGCCTAAATGAAGCATTACTCGGTAAAAATGATATATTTTTTTTTCGTTTTTTGCTTGTTATTTCCTGATTTGTAAATAATTCTTTAATTTTTTTATGGAAATCACAAAAAAAAATTTACTTACCACTAATTTTTCGTGCATTATGTTTCAAAGGTGAATATAAATAACTTCGGTACTCAAACTATACCAAATGAATCAACAAGCTAAATTATAAATTAAACAACATTTTGAGTGTGTCCAAATACTTGTTCACAAAATCTGGATTTTCTCCAATTACAGGAGTTATTTTCATATTATTTTTTGACATCTCATCAAAGATGAAGAAGAATATGGAAGTCTGGGCATTTACGGGGTGAAGTTTTAGTGATTCATGAACAAGGTTTCTAAATTGGTTCATATATATAGAACTTCCAAGAATTTGAGTAGTGTGGTTGTCAATAATGGGTAGAATTGGTGAATGTTACACGTGTGTTAAGTGATCACTTAAACCAGCCTATGACGGTCGTAAGCCCCGTAAATGCCCAGACTTCCATATTATTCTTCATCTTTGATGAGATGTCAAAAAATAATATGAAAATAACTCCTGTAATTGGAGATAATCCAGATTTTGTGAACAAGTATTTGGACACACTCAAAATGTTGTAAATAAATTATCTGGTCAAATTATAAGCTTAATAATAAAAATGAAAATGGTATTTTCTGGCGTTTCTAATGTGTGTGATTATAATCCGGGATTCGGATCTCACATACTAATATAAGAGTTTCTGCTTAATAAAAAGCTTCTTTACATCTCACCAATAGATGTCTCTAGTGAAGTTTTAGTGATTCATGAACAAGGTTTCTAAATTGGTTCATATATATAGAACTTCCAAGAATTTGAGTAGTGTGGTTGTCAATAATGGGTAGAATTGGTGAATGTTACACGTGTGTAAAGTGATCACTTAAACCAGCCTATGACGGTCGTAAGCCCCGTAAATGCCCAGACTTCCATATTCTTCTTCATCTTTGATGAGATGTCAAAAAATAATATATAAATTAAACATCTGTTTTTAACCATACGAGTATTATATTTTGTCACAACTAGTTTCAGAAGCTACAAATGCTTCCATCTACGGGTTTGAATATAAACTATAAATGGAAGCATCTGAAGCTTCCGAAACTACATTGTCGTAATAAAATATAATACTCATGTGGTAAAAAAAACAGTGTTTTATTTGCATTTTAATCGTTGTTGCATAAACAATACAGAAACAATAAATAACATATCTATCTACCAGTTACTTTAAGGAAAAAAATACAAGAAATCATTGAAAAGAATTAGATAAATAAAATCAGAACAAATTCAAAGAAAAAATTGTTTTCTTAAATTTGTAGTCGGCATTATGGCCACAGTTCATCGACGAAATAATTAAGTATATACATAAGTGGTTTGTAAATGTCCTTACATTGGACTAGCAACCGTGAGAAGGTTAATAACGCTTACCTGAACAATGTCCTATATTATTGGTAATGTCAGGATTAAAGCTGACTTTTGTATTCTTGGCTTAGTTGTCCTTACACCCGGATAATTAACCCTATTGCGTAACACACTTGAACCAACATAGAAGGATCATCGTTAAAGCCCCATTGGGTTCATTATGTTAATTGATATTTTTAATTCGTTCTTGTTTTCCTCCTTTTTGTTGTACCTTTTGTCCGCCTCCATAGTGTAATGGTCAGCACGTTCGGCTACCATACTGGAGGTCCCAGGTTCGATTCCCAGGGGGGGTCAAATAAATATTAGTGATTTTTTCACCGTAATATTTATTCAATATAACCCTGGACTGGTACCTGAAGCGGAGGGCTGATCACCTTTACTTCATGTGTTAATGATCAAGATAACACTGCGTTTATATGATGCAGTGCCCTATGCACTATAGGGTGCGGATAAGGGTTTGAATGAATGTTGTACCGAATTTGATCAAAGCTTTTTGAAATAAAAGTTCTCTTTCCAACCAAAAATCGAAAACCGATATAAGGTATATCTATAGTATATTTGCCGAGATTTATTTTTTATCGTGATATTTTAACAACTGTTGATTATTTAAAATTAACACTTGTAGTAGACAACTAATTCTATTTTATTTTACAAGACTAGTTTCGAAAACTACAGATGTTTTCATAGACAGGTGATCACAGAAACTTACAGCTATTTGTCATTTCACAAAGTCAATGCAAAATCAATTAATAATATACATTTTTATGTTATTTTGGGTTTTTTTGTTGTATACTTAAAATATTTATAACTTTTTTTCAAATTATTGGTATTGGTAAATTTAATTAAAATCATTTGAAAATGTTATATGGGCCTTAACACGATAAATATGGTAAGTAATAATATATGCAATGCAATGTAAAAAAAAACCTTCTATATTAAACATGAAATTGTATTTTTATTTACCCTACTACATATTAGGCATAAAATGTGTATTGATAAAAAACATGATTGTTATAATTATAAGGTACGTTTTGAACTTAGTACGAAGATTTAAATAACGATTTCATTTCAATTTTTTTTCCAAATCGATAGTTCTCGGAGGAACATAACTCATGTTTTTTTTTCAAATGCAGAGTTTTGAAGCGGTATAATCTCTTAAAGTCTCTTTAAGAGCTTAGAAAAAGCTCGTTGCATGATTATTTACCCTACTTATATGGCATAAAATGTGTTTTGATATTTTGTTTATAATTTTTAAACGTTTCATTAGAAATTCCGATAAATAAATTCTTCATTTAATATAGTAAAACAACAATAATTTAGTTTTCTTCACTTTTATTTTATTTAAAAAATAAAATAATTGTTAAAAAAACTTTGCTGTTGTTTAAAAAATAATTAATAGATTTATATTATCCACTGACACTTCGTGATGGAATTGCATTTTTAATTTATTATTAGATTAAAACCAATATTTTTAGCTTTTCCACTTTTTTATTTGACCAGCGACCGGGTTTCATCGTTACCGACATCATCAGACCAGTCTGATGATGTCGGTAACGATGAAACCCGGTCGCTGGTCAAATAAAAAAGTGGAAAAGCTAAAAATATTGGTTTTAATCTAATAATAAATTAAAAAATAATTGTTAAAAAACATCATTTTGTTTGATATAAAAAATATATAAATCACTAGGTTTTATTTATGTCAAAAAAATTAACGTTTCTTTTGCAGACGCTAGTAGCGTGTTCAGTCGTCTACTTTTAATATCTCACGGATAATCATGTATGAAATAGCTTACGTAAAGTAAATGGATATAAATCTTTTGGACATTAAATTGTATACAAGTGATTCGCTACACTGATACGGTAAGAGTGAAAACGTGACTGTATTGTTACCGTTGACGTAATGAATCACCGGAATCCATCTTACGTAAATTTCTTGTAAGTGTCTGAAAAGAAATTGCCTCACATCTCGTACCAAATTGCTGTCTTTACGTTTAAATGGGTGAAAAGAAATGTTCTGAGCCCTCCGACCCACGACAACGTCTTTTTATCCCTAAAAGCCAAAAATTAATTTAAATTTTTATGCAAATCTTGATGCAGTACTTAGTCACTTTCCCTTTTGATATAAATTTAAATATATTTTACGTTTCTGAGAGTCAAGGGGTTCAGAACACTTACATTAACTTTCGTTTAGTGACGCGGGTCGGAAAAATCTAGCACTCAAGCCTTAACAGAAAATTCATGGTTCGATATTTCATTTGGATTCTTTTAACGAAATAATTTTAAAGTTTGAATTCCAATTGCAAATAAAAAAATGGCAGAAGTCAAAATTACTTTTGAAGTTTTAATATTTAAATAATAATAAAGATATTTCTATTAATTATTGACTCGGTATTAACTTTATAGAATGGCCGTTGATAAGTTTTACTTAAACAACTGTAGTTTTTGAAACTAGACGTGCTTGATGAAATAAAACTCAATAAGGTATTATAAATAGATACGAGTATTTCTTGTACCTTCCATCTTCATATTTTATACCACTGTGTAAGTATTTGTAAACAGATTGCAATAATCTTTTAACAATTAATTTCCTTATATACAACATTTTGAGTGTGTCCAAATACTTGTTCACAAAATCTGGATTATCTCCAATTACAGGAGTTATTTTCATATTATTTTTGACATCTCATCAAAGATGAAGAAGAATATGGAAATAGTGAAGTTCTATTGATTCAAGAACAAGGCTTCCAAATTCTTGGAAGTTCTGTATATATGAACCAATTTACGAAGTTTTAATATTATTTTATCAAGGGTACATCTGTATCATAACATTTTAAGTGTAGGTACCCAAATCCTTGTTCATAATAGATTTATATTATCCACTGACACTTCGTGATGGAATTGCATTTTTAATTTATTATTAGATTAAAACCAATATTTTTAGCTTTTCCACTTTTTTATTTGACCAGCGACCGGGTTTCGTCGTTACCGACATCATCAGACCAGTCTGATGATGTCGGTAACGACGAAACCCGGTCGCTGGTCAAATAAAAAAGTGGAAAAGCTAAAAATATTGGTTTTAACCTTGTTCATAAATCTGTTTGAGTATTTTTTACATTTTGACATATTAACATGGATGAAAACTTATTTTTTATCATTGTTTAAATCTCAAAATGTCTTCATCTTCCTGGCTACATCCCAGCTTATTGTCTTTGTAGACTGGGGTCAGCTCTCCTCGTCCTCAGGTCCTTCTGCTCTGGACAACGTCACCTATGCCATGCCTTCGAATAATGTTATCTTTCTGCTTCACCCATGAATTCCTTGGTCTTCTTCTTGATAACTTTCTATGTA